>NW_017307169.1:158807-164260 GCF_000935625.1 Nanorana parkeri | reverse complement strand
GCATTTAATCTTTGTCTTTGAGAGGAATCAGAGTGCACGGAGTAGCACTGTATATGTGATAATTTTTCATACTGTTTAATTTCTATTATTTAAGTGTTCGTACTATATTTAAAATTCGTCACGATTTAGAGATTGGGATTTTAGAATTTGTTTTTGTTTTTCTTATACACGACCAATCTGTGACACCAAGTCATTTATATTTGGATTGGTGTCTTTGAATAGATTGTCACGTCATTAAGAGGTTTGTTTGGACAAACCATGTACACTTAGTACACAGAAACACCTAATCAATACATCGGCTGGTGATTGAAAACCCTTTTCCCACACCTGATTGTTGTATTGCACAATTATTACCGAGGTAGTGACTACCGATATTTATAATTTTTTCACAGTAGAATCTGAACTTAGTAACTTCTTCACGTCCTATAGAGTACACATATTTTATTTTATTTATATTTGTCGAGACCGAGCGCAACTCACTTGAAATATAATAAGTTCACTTACACACATAGTTGCGGCTGGTCGAACTAATTATTTAGTTATTTAGTTTTCACACCTAGCGCAGTGATTCTTGAATTACTACTTGCCCTGAGGTGTGCCACGGCCACTATGGTAAGTATGCAATAGGGGGGCATACTCAGAGTAATACTGATGGAAGGGGTACGGGAGGGTGGGATGACTCGATTGTCCAAAAGGGGGGTGGGGGAACTAGAGGGGTTTTAATGTGCAGGGCTCCTCCCACAAATCCGGCCAATAATTGGCCTCAAACTTGTTAAAAATAAAATAAACTTTTATTATATACACGTGTGTTCATGTCATGCATCACCAATGGTTGGGCTCCATTATATTTTGTTTGATATAATCAATGTATTTAAAAGATAATAATGTGCATTGGTGTGCTTTTCAGATACTTCTAACTTTTTCCTGATGAAGCAGCAGCTACTAACTGCGAAACACATAGAGCCTTTTTCCCACTGACTGCTGGATACGCATAAACTCATTCTAGAATATGGAGGGATAAAATCATCCTATTAGTTCTGTTTAGAATCGACTGTGGTATGGTACTGAAAGTTGAGAGGTGTTATAGTAACTGGGGGTCTAACATTAAGTAAAGAGTTATTACTAACGGCTGTTAAGACACTAACAGTGATTGTCTGGTATGTATTTTTAATTGTATTGTAAATAAAAATGAATTTTAAGTCACATATGTTTATATGTATCCTCGGGTACCCCAAAAGTCAATTGCTGTGTCTAATGTTTCCAGTATAAAATGTGATGTACCTGCAGATAGAGTATGTTACTGTTTACATTTATATTTTTGATATGGTTTTTTTTAATGGACACAGTGGTGATGCAATGGGAAAGGGGGTCATTGAAGGGGATCCATACTAGTATCTCTCCTTCCTTCTTTATCATTACCAATGCAACAAAATACATATATTCTGGCTAAAATATTTTGGAAGTAGCAGCAACAGCAACAAGAAAACAGAACAATGAATAGAAACAGTTAAGGATTGGGAACATTTAACCTGGGGAACAAACACAAACAACTAGTTATTTTAATGGTAGAGACAGATTTCTGTGAACTAAAGAAAGTATTCCATGCAAAGTGTGTCATGGTGCTTTAATGATTGGTGGGCACAGTGAAAAGGGATATCATTAAAGGACATGGCTTACTGTGATATACCTTTTCACATCTTTCCACACTAGCTTCCTTTGTGGCTATCAGCATTTGGTTGCTTGACATTTCAGAGTCCCAAAAAAAGTTGATTCTGAAAGCTTTCCCTCAGCAAGACACTGTGATCACAGGTCTGAATGAGATGCTGATAACTACATAATGCTCTGCATGTGACTGAGATTTCCACTGTGCTAGTTGTCCTACTGGTGAAATATCTCCACTTAGTACTATCAGTCCATTATAACTAATTATGCCTGGCCTGGGGGGCAAAAGCTCCTCTGTCCGTAGTTCAATTCTTCCCTAAAAAGAAATGAGAGGTAGAAACTGTAAACTAGAAGGACCTAAAGTGGACAGAATTCTACTGATAACTATCAATTATTGGATCCAAAGTATGAAAAGTGTGGAAACAGTATTTCTCTCTTACTGCTGATATACTTATCTGTCTTGGCTTTGCTAAAAGCTGCTCAGGGACACACATTAGGGCAATGCTAGTTGCAGGTCTTAAAAAAAAAAAAACCTGTTGTCCATTAAATAAAAAATAACATTCAATCATATTAATTATAATAGATCAGCTTTTATACAAAAGGATTATTTCTTGCAGGAAACAGCTGTGTACGGATACATAGGCTATAAAGCTTCCATAGATAAAACAGATTTGGTGAAAAAGAAAAAAGCACAGAACATATAAAATCTTGAACACTTTCTAAATGCAAAAGCAGTGGACAACAGTTACAGAAAAAAATTAATTTGCATAGATATAACATTATTTAGCTTACTTTTTCTTATTTCAAATACAAATAAAAACCACAACTTTTACAGAGAAAGATTCCCTCTTAAATACAACACAGATAACAACTATAATAGAGATTTACTGTTTGATTTTTTTCTGCTCAGATACCACTTGAAGTAGAAAAAAGTACAAAGAATCCATTGTAAGATTCAAAATATAGATTTTTAGACCTGTATAGTTTTTAAAGCTAGGAGAATAATACCGGGGTGACTTACAAGAACTCACAACGTGTATTTTGGTGAATACTATGCACCTTCTTTGGCAAAAAAAAAAAATGTATTGGTAATAATTTTCAAAGGAAACATTTGGTATTTTTGAGGTTAAGGTATGAGTCACTAGGCTAACCTCCAAAGAGGACACTTTCCCTACATTTCCTGTATATTTTCTAAAATGAATCCCTAAATTTACTCTCCCCCAAAGCTATCTCCCTTTCATTTATCAACCTGTGTGTGTAGTGGCGAGTAAAAGAAACATTGCACATAGTCTGACATACCTGGAAGAAAGTATGGATAAGGAATTATGGATCTTTAAACAGAATCATGAATTATAGAAATGAGAAGGGAAGACACAGATATATTATTCTGGTAAAATGTGTAAACTTTCTGCTTTGGTGATGACAACTGCTCACTATTTACTAAAAGAAAAGCACTGACATAATTTTGCTGCTACTTCTATAAGACCACTTAGAAAATGTCAGCTACTTCAGTGCTTTAATATATGGGTTTGGTCATGTCCTGAAGATTGCTTCCTGACTGCAGTTACTGTATATGGGAGCATGATATTACCGCATGTGCTTTCGATTAAAATGACAGAGAGGCAGAAAGGGATGTAATGTACTATGAGAGTGCATGGCAAATGGCACCTACAAGTGTAAATGTTATGGAAATTAAAAATAGCCACATTGGATATAGCAATTAGAGAACCTTGAGTAGGGTGACCCAATCCAGGCCTATTCTTGAACCAGGCAAATTCCTTTGCTCAACCCTATGGATGAGCTTTTGTGTAGCAAGGTTTGCTACATTACTCATTATGTTATGATGACGTTCTCGCTGGCAATCTGTGCATTTATTTACCCCATTCACAATATAACATACAGTACATGTATATGTTTTGTCATTGTTTCACTCTTTTTATAGCTATAATTGTAACTATTATTATTATTATTATTTTATATTCTAGCAGCAACAGTGATATATACCAGTGTTTTAGAAAATAGAAATACTAGGGTCATCACACTAAGTTATTTTGCCATGCTGACATAATTTTTAGTCTCAACATATGCTAGTTATTTTTTTATATTTACACTTTGTACTATTTTTCAGTTATCGGAAAAACATGCAATAAGCTAATGGTGATGCTAGTAGACCTAAGTCTCAATGGCATTAATAACAAGACATTATGAGTAAACAGCCCTAGAGTTTAATTTCAAAATTCAACATGTCTCTTAGGGAGCTATTAAGAGTTAAAAACAAGGGAGATGTGTTTTCTAATTTATAAAATCCCATAACAAATAGTTATTCTAAATTGAGTTTTATATTGGGAATAGATGTTTATCTGAAACAAATTTGAGATATGTTTTGTTACAATCAATTCTCTTAATAAATTATTTTACCCAAATGAATTATAAAGCCTTTTAATACATCAAAATGATGCACTAATAAAACAACCATTTAAAATATTTTCAAAAGTATTTCATTGTATACACGCTCTTATTTAGGTAACAGACTTGGATTTGGGTAGAAAATAATGTGCATAGAGGTCAACTTCATAAGATTTTTTTTACATTATTAATAAAAAAAAAACACAAACCCTTTTTTCCTTGCAACCTTAATATGACCAGTTAGCTATTTATAAAATCTGTTCTTTGTCAGTTCATTATTATTTAAAGCATAACTAAACTTTTAGTACAGTTGTCTTTTAATTGCTCTTCCTCCTCTCTAGCAACCCTCTGGGGGTGATTTACTAACCTAAACACACGCACGCACCAGGTGCGTGTGATTTTCACACAGCAAAACGTATTTATCAACCAAAAAGTCTCTAAAAGCATATTTCCACTAATGCCATATATGGAAAAATCATGCACATGATGCATATATAATGCTGCTTCACAGTTTAGACAAATATGGTTAGCTAATGCATTTACATTCCTGCATTCATCAACGCAAGCAACACTACATAGAGCTAATTTACACAACATCACCTTGCAATTCATGCAAGGCTTTGCACAACACACATGCTGGGTGTGTACACACTACAAAGGTGTTTATATTCCACCCATAGATCATGCTGGGAGGGAACACACTACAGAGGTGTATACATGTCAGTGGTGTGTTTATAAGGTTAGTAAATCAACCCCTCTATGTCACACTTGGCTGTCTATGCATCCATTATGCATTTAATTGTCACAAATTGTGCAGGTTCACTGCAAACAGGGTCCAGGCACACCAGCGTGCTTATCACTTATTAGTAGGGCTGGTAATGATTAAAATTTTCGTGTTCGATTAATCAAATCTTTTTTAAATCGATTAATTTCGATTCATTATAACGCACATACAGATCCAACTGCATTGGCCTATACACATACAGCACAGCAATTAAGTAATAACATGAACTAGGATCACACTAATCCAGCACGTTATTAATCTCACGTGCCCCACTCAATATGGCCGCCGCTTGAGTGGGGCAACTCAGAATAATAACGTGCTGGATTAGTGTGATCCTAGTTCATTTTATTACTTCATTGCTGTGCTGTATGTGTATAGGCCAATGCAAGGGCTGCTTTTCATACCCAGGAGTGCTTGTATGACTAGAACACTACTGTTTAGGGTAGAAACTGGCCAAAATGTAGGATGGATCAATTAGTTAAAGGAGAACTATGAGGTGAGTGCGTTTCACTCACCTCATAGTTCTAGCCGACCTGTGACAATGAGACTGTCAGAGGTGGGCTCAGTAGATCGGGAGGTGAGCGAACACATACCGGCGTTC
>NW_017307169.1:136948-157369 GCF_000935625.1 Nanorana parkeri | reverse complement strand
AAAAAATAACATTCAATCATATTAATTATAATAGATCAGCTTTTATACAAAAGGATTATTTCTTGCAGGAAACAGCTGTGTACGGATACATAGGCTATAAAGCTTCCATAGATAAAACAGATTTGGTGAAAAAGAAAAAAGCACAGAACATATAAAATCTTGAACACTTTCTAAATGCAAAAGCAGTGGACAACAGTTACAGAAAAAAATTAATTTGCATAGATATAACATTATTTAGCTTACTTTTTCTTATTTCAAATACAAATAAAAACCACAACTTTTACAGAGAAAGATTCCCTCTTAAATACAACACAGATAACAACTATAATAGAGATTTACTGTTTGATTTTTTTCTGCTCAGATACCACTTGAAGTAGAAAAAAGTACAAAGAATCCATTGTAAGATTCAAAATATAGATTTTTAGACCTGTATAGTTTTTAAAGCTAGGAGAATAATACCGGGGTGACTTACAAGAACTCACAACGTGTATTTTGGTGAATACTATGCACCTTCTTTGGCAAAAAAAAAAAATGTATTGGTAATAATTTTCAAAGGAAACATTTGGTATTTTTGAGGTTAAGGTATGAGTCACTAGGCTAACCTCCAAAGAGGACACTTTCCCTACATTTCCTGTATATTTTCTAAAATGAATCCCTAAATTTACTCTCCCCCAAAGCTATCTCCCTTTCATTTATCAACCTGTGTGTGTAGTGGCGAGTAAAAGAAACATTGCACATAGTCTGACATACCTGGAAGAAAGTATGGATAAGGAATTATGGATCTTTAAACAGAATCATGAATTATAGAAATGAGAAGGGAAGACACAGATATATTATTCTGGTAAAATGTGTAAACTTTCTGCTTTGGTGATGACAACTGCTCACTATTTACTAAAAGAAAAGCACTGACATAATTTTGCTGCTACTTCTATAAGACCACTTAGAAAATGTCAGCTACTTCAGTGCTTTAATATATGGGTTTGGTCATGTCCTGAAGATTGCTTCCTGACTGCAGTTACTGTATATGGGAGCATGATATTACCGCATGTGCTTTCGATTAAAATGACAGAGAGGCAGAAAGGGATGTAATGTACTATGAGAGTGCATGGCAAATGGCACCTACAAGTGTAAATGTTATGGAAATTAAAAATAGCCACATTGGATATAGCAATTAGAGAACCTTGAGTAGGGTGACCCAATCCAGGCCTATTCTTGAACCAGGCAAATTCCTTTGCTCAACCCTATGGATGAGCTTTTGTGTAGCAAGGTTTGCTACATTACTCATTATGTTATGATGACGTTCTCGCTGGCAATCTGTGCATTTATTTACCCCATTCACAATATAACATACAGTACATGTATATGTTTTGTCATTGTTTCACTCTTTTTATAGCTATAATTGTAACTATTATTATTATTATTATTTTATATTCTAGCAGCAACAGTGATATATACCAGTGTTTTAGAAAATAGAAATACTAGGGTCATCACACTAAGTTATTTTGCCATGCTGACATAATTTTTAGTCTCAACATATGCTAGTTATTTTTTTATATTTACACTTTGTACTATTTTTCAGTTATCGGAAAAACATGCAATAAGCTAATGGTGATGCTAGTAGACCTAAGTCTCAATGGCATTAATAACAAGACATTATGAGTAAACAGCCCTAGAGTTTAATTTCAAAATTCAACATGTCTCTTAGGGAGCTATTAAGAGTTAAAAACAAGGGAGATGTGTTTTCTAATTTATAAAATCCCATAACAAATAGTTATTCTAAATTGAGTTTTATATTGGGAATAGATGTTTATCTGAAACAAATTTGAGATATGTTTTGTTACAATCAATTCTCTTAATAAATTATTTTACCCAAATGAATTATAAAGCCTTTTAATACATCAAAATGATGCACTAATAAAACAACCATTTAAAATATTTTCAAAAGTATTTCATTGTATACACGCTCTTATTTAGGTAACAGACTTGGATTTGGGTAGAAAATAATGTGCATAGAGGTCAACTTCATAAGATTTTTTTTACATTATTAATAAAAAAAAAACACAAACCCTTTTTTCCTTGCAACCTTAATATGACCAGTTAGCTATTTATAAAATCTGTTCTTTGTCAGTTCATTATTATTTAAAGCATAACTAAACTTTTAGTACAGTTGTCTTTTAATTGCTCTTCCTCCTCTCTAGCAACCCTCTGGGGGTGATTTACTAACCTAAACACACGCACGCACCAGGTGCGTGTGATTTTCACACAGCAAAACGTATTTATCAACCAAAAAGTCTCTAAAAGCATATTTCCACTAATGCCATATATGGAAAAATCATGCACATGATGCATATATAATGCTGCTTCACAGTTTAGACAAATATGGTTAGCTAATGCATTTACATTCCTGCATTCATCAACGCAAGCAACACTACATAGAGCTAATTTACACAACATCACCTTGCAATTCATGCAAGGCTTTGCACAACACACATGCTGGGTGTGTACACACTACAAAGGTGTTTATATTCCACCCATAGATCATGCTGGGAGGGAACACACTACAGAGGTGTATACATGTCAGTGGTGTGTTTATAAGGTTAGTAAATCAACCCCTCTATGTCACACTTGGCTGTCTATGCATCCATTATGCATTTAATTGTCACAAATTGTGCAGGTTCACTGCAAACAGGGTCCAGGCACACCAGCGTGCTTATCACTTATTAGTAGGGCTGGTAATGATTAAAATTTTCGTGTTCGATTAATCAAATCTTTTTTAAATCGATTAATTTCGATTCATTATAACGCACATACAGATCCAACTGCATTGGCCTATACACATACAGCACAGCAATTAAGTAATAACATGAACTAGGATCACACTAATCCAGCACGTTATTAATCTCACGTGCCCCACTCAATATGGCCGCCGCTTGAGTGGGGCAACTCAGAATAATAACGTGCTGGATTAGTGTGATCCTAGTTCATTTTATTACTTCATTGCTGTGCTGTATGTGTATAGGCCAATGCAAGGTCTGCTTTTCATACCCAGGAGTGCTTGTATGACTAGAACACTACTGTTTAGGGTAGAAACTGGCCAAAATGTAGGATGGATCAATTAGTTAAAGGAGAACTATGAGGTGAGTGCGTTTCACTCACCTCATAGTTCTAGCCGACCTGTGACAATGAGACTGTCAGAGGTGGGCTCAGTAGATCGGGAGGTGAGCGAACACATACCGGCGTTCGCTCACCTCTCGATCCTGTCACGGCTCTCTGCCGTGACAGGGGAGGGGCTGGATTCCCCCCTCCCTGCTCCGATCCGACCGGTTCTGACTGGCGGAACGGATGGGGGAGGGGGCGGGTACAGCTGGCTCTGCCTCTAGATAGGCAGAGCCAGCTGTCAGTCACGCAGCTGGGCGGATCCCGGCACAATTGTCGGAATCCGCCTCAGCTGCGGCGTCTCAGTATACCGTGAGCAGCTGCTCGCCGTATACTGCGGCGTCTCAGTATACCGCAAGCTACAGCTTGCGGTATACTGAGCCTAGTGTGACGGGAGGACGCTAGTTTGTGTCCTCCCGTTACCCTAAGGAGAACTATGGGGAAAAGCCTTAACCCCATAGTTCTCCTTTAAAAATGTGTTTCTTCAATTTACAGACCCCACACATGGTTAATTGTTTCAGTCCGCCCTTAGTAGAACTAGAAATTATCAACTTTGTCTGTGAAGAATACAAGATTGTTTGCAAGTGGTGACCCGACCCACCCCATGTGTACATGTCAAGCTGCAACCAATCTTGTATGTGTATAGGCTCCATCGGCTAACGAAGGGAAGAGGGGGAGGAGTCCGATGACGTCACGGACAACGCTGTCACCGGACTTCTCCCCCTTCCCTTTGTTAGCCGACAGAGCCACTTGGGGAAGGGGGGAAGAGTCCGGTGACGTCGATGTCCGTGACGTCACCGGATCTGCGACGGAACTCCCGGAAGCCGGCGGAGAGGTGAGTACCGATCAAAATAATTTTGATCGATCAAAATTATTTACGATTAATCATGGGATTAATCGTTAATTTACGCAGCCCTACTTATTAGGTATATGTCATTATTTCACCAAACTAAAAAAACATTTACTGACATTTTCTTGTAACTGAGATCTCTTATCCCTTTGATGAATGTAGTTGCAACCTTCTTCAATGCTTCTATGCTGCTCTTACATTAAAATGCCCAAATCAAATCCAAACAAAAAAAGGAAGGTTCTGAACTTTTAAAGGTACACACATATAAGTAATTAGATCATTGTATTTTATTCATTACATAAAAGCTCCTCATTACATCTTTGTTAAACTATGATTATACAGTATAGCCCAAAGCCCCTCACATCCATTCCCATAATGATACTGAGAGGGTTATTCACAAAAGAGTTGAAGGATCCAGCCATAGCTTCGGCTGATCCTTCAGCTCACTTCAGCCACCGGAGCCCTTCGGTTTAGTCAAAATGAAGGGCTGCTGTAAGGGCTATTCACAATTGCCCGTACAGCAGCCAAAGGCAGCCGAGTGGGTCAGTCGAGCCGAACGGTTATTCTTTGGCTCGGCTGAGCCGTAGTGACAGCCTAAGCATGGAGAAAGGTCGGCCGAAGGGCCAAGCGTTCTCCACGCTAATGACAGCTGGGCGGAGCTGTTATAATGACAGATCAGGGAATGGTGATCTGTCATTAAACAACAACAACTTGATGTTGGTCAAACTCCTCCTGCACTTCGGCTCAGCCGAACATGCAGAGCATGTTCAGCTGATTGAAGGCAGCTGAAGTACGGCTGATTTTAGCCGATGTACGGCTGAAATCAGCCGTACAAGGCTAAAGTGAATAGCCGAAGGTCGTTTGGCTCTGTTCACTTTGGCTCGGTTATTCACTCGGCTGCCTTCAGCAGCTTTGTGAATAACCCTTGTAATGTTATTAAAAAATTAGTTTTACAATCCATCAATTTTTGTTCATCACAGTGTCCATTCATCAAGGATGTGTTGAGAAGGCAATATCTCTAGGCAGTTTGCAGCTAGTTGCCGCTTCTTCAGGAGAGGGCTATAATTGTCTGGACAAAAATAAATAACATACTGTATGTGACATTACTATATATCAAATACTCATATAAGTTAAACAAAAGCACCCACAAATAACCTGCTAAATACATAAGATATACTTTTGCTTCTAGATCCCCCACCAGATATCCCTAAAATACCCAGGAACAGCAGCGTGGACAAGGGGACATAAATAGGAGGGGCAGAGTGGGGGAGATTTCACACCATTATCACCTAAAATGATTTTAAATATCCTGTGGCAGTCAACGCTCACATCTCTGGCATTGCCCCACTGCAAGATTTTTGCACCTCATTGAATTCTTCTATAATTCCTCCAACTGAAGTCCCATCATCCATACATCATCAAACCTCCTTTAGACAACCAGGATATATCATCAATTGTAATAGCTCTGGAGGTCGCAGAATCAGAGGAATTGTAAAAATAGATTGGGTAATTTGCTGCCAAAATTGCAATTTAAGACAAATAGAAGACAAAAAAATAAACCAAACCTAGTTCTTTGTGTTAAATTATGTTCTTGTGTTGTGTTAAGCTATATAATAACAGGACCCAAGCATAATTATTATTGTCAGTCATTAAGTAGTGGGATGAGGTTATGTTTGTATTATTATTATTGTTATAATTATTATTATTTTACAGGATTTACATAGCGCCAACAGTTTGTGCAGCGCTTTGCAATATAGGGAAGACATTACAATCACAATACAATTCAAGTCAAGATGATAAGCATTATACTGTGTTATTTATAGTTTCATTTTTTTTGTAGATTGATCACTTGACCTCTGTATTATTTGTGAAACCATTTCACTGCTGATCCTGAGGAAGTGGAGATATTCTATAAAGCTTGTAGACTAACTATACAAGCTGGTGTGAAATGATATGTTGGGTCAATATGTTGGACTAAAAATATATAATATTTGAAGATAAATTACTTTTGCTTTACATTCTCTCCCCCCAGCGTCTGTCAGTGTCTCTCTCTCCTCTTCTCCCCCCGATACCCCCCAGCGTCGGTCGGTCAGTACTACTAATCCCCCTCCCCCTCCTTACCTTTACGTCCAGCAGCTGTGCTCCACTGCTGCTGGGTTAATGAAAGTTCAGTCAATGCAAAAAAAAAAACCTTCCTGCACACACATGCTCAGGAAGGTACCAAGTGCACAGGGGGGGCCGCAACCTTAAAAACTATACTACACTGCAAGTTATACATTAAACTGAAATAAAACAATCTAGCTTGGAGCCCAGACCTCCTCGGCCGCCTGGGTCCCTCACACAAGTACCAGCCATACCCCCCTGATGGCGGTCCTGGCCGGGGACTCGGATCGCGACCCCCCTGTTCACTTGCTGGACCCCATATGGGGTCGCAACCCACCCTTTAAGAAGCACTGCTTTACATCATGTACTGTATTTGTGAATTTTTAATCATAATTCTGCTTTGGATGCAAAAAAATAATTTGTAATTTTATTAGAAGAACAAAAAATACCTTTGCAATTTGGGCTTTTTCTTTAAATAGTGTATGTGTGGAACAATTGTTTAACTTACCTGGCCCTTTGAGAGGCAATTGCAATTCCACAAACCTCACTTGTTTCTTTGGTTCTTTTCCTTTAGTTGTTTATTTAGCATGTGAAAAACAGTTCTTATTTCATGTTATTGTTTTTAAATCCATTGAAATAACCAGTCCTTAACTATATGTATATAAAAAAGTACTACTTCCATTTTGGCATAGGGGGACAGAAACAAGTGCACATGCAAATTCTGGCCCCCTCATGGCAAAACGGCAGTAGCACATAGTGCAGCTCACCCCTACACACTAATCCCTTCTTTCGATACTCCTTAACTTATGCTGCCCCTTACCTCCCCACAAACACTCCTCCAAATGAGTCCCATCACTCACATACCTCTGGAGGGACCGAGGCTGGCCAAAATGCATAATCGGGCGAGCAGAAGGGTAGGTGTCAGATTTAATAGGGGCAGGTTCAGGTATGATGAGGGGAGCCGGGAAGGTAACATGCAGGCAGTCAGATGTGTATATTATATGTATCTATCTATACACATTTTATACAACTGAATATTATATATAGAAGTGCTGCCAGTTCTCCTATTGCTGTATATTGGATGTATATATCAGTATAGTCTCTGCGTACAGTATGTATATTGTATGCATACATCTCTCTGTATATATTTCCCATCCTGTAGTGCAGGGCTCAAAATTTCCACTCGCCCCCTCGCAAATTGCGAGTGAAAATTGCGTGAGGTCGAGTGGAATTTAAGCCATTGAGTCAGGCACTCCTCGGGCGGCTTCTCTCCTCCTCACCGACATGATGACAGCGCTCCCTCATTAGTCCGTCCGGGGTCGCAGGAGGGAGCGCTGCCTGCTGTCAGGATGGCCGAGCGGGAGAGAAGCCGCGAGGAGAGAAGCCGCCCCAAGGGGGAGAGAAGCCGCGCTCGCAGCTGTCAGGATGGACGAGCGGCGAGGAGATCGGAGCCGCTGTCATCCTGTCAGTTTCAGGATGACAGCGGCTCAGTGCGAGGCAGATCGGGGGATGGGTAAATATCATTGATATTTAACGATCCTCCGTGTGAGAAGGACAAACACTGGAGCGATCGTCTGATCACTCCAGTGTTTGTAAATAACTGGGGACACATAGTGCTATGTGTCCCCAGTTATGAATGAACAGGCGGTGATTTACATTACAGCCTGTTCATTCTGGATTTCCTCAATGGGGAGTAGTACTCAGTACAGAGGCTCCTCCCCATTCTGAAACTATTGATAGTAAATATTTTACTATCAGTGTCTGAATGAATGGGAAGCCTCTGTAATGAGTGACTCCCATTCATTGGGAGTGCTGAGGCTGTAGAAAATAGAAATTGAGGATTTGGTGTCCTCAATTTCTTTTCTATTTTAAAAGGGAATTGTCAGCGGTCTGTTTGGACCCCTAATATTTCCCCAAAGCCCCCCCAACTGTAAATACATAAATAATACAATAAAAATAAAAAAAATAATAAAAAAATAATAAAAAAATATTTAAAAAATAGTAAAAACTGCCCCCCGCCCCCCCTCACACGCATATTATTAGACATGTGCGAATACTAAACATTTATTTCCGATGAAATGTGTATGTGTAATGCTCTATGCGTTGTGCTGTGGCTGTATGTGTGTTGTGCTGTGTGCGCGTTGTGCCCTGTGTGTGTTTGTTTGTGTTATGAAGGGCAACTGGTGGCGAGTAACTTCGGAGGCCTGGCTAGTAGCTCAGGACCTGAAATTTTGAGCCCTGCTGTAGTGTATGGTGAGATGTCCTGGTTAGTCATTGGCAGACTCATGGTAATCTCCCCCAACCTATCCCCACTCATTCAGCACCTATCGCACATGATAACGCTGTCTCAGCTGTCTGATCTGTCTGCCATCTTGGAGGAGGAGGAGGAGGAAAGATTGCAGGACTACTCTAGTATTGCTGCTGACCTCCAATTCTCTTAACACACACTGGGCCTGCAGCCCCTTTCTCCCACACCCATTTCCCCCAACAGTGATTGAACCTGCTCTCCCATCTCTCAGCATCCAATGCACCTGCATCTCTTTTTTTGCACCTTCCATGCCTGAAAACCTTCTTTCATCACCCACTTTCATCACCCACAGTCTACAGCCTGCCTTTCAGCACCCACTTCTGTTTGCACCCTTCATTTCACTTAGCACCCACTGCGCCTGCTGCCCCCCTTCTTTTTGCACCCACTCCACATGCACTCCCCATTCTTTCACCACCCACTATGCCTGCACCCCACCTGCTCTCAACATCCACTGTGCCTGCATCCCTCCATCCACCACTGTATCCCTGCCTCTCACCACTTTATCTGTCCATGCTCCAATGCCTGCATCTCTCACCAATGCATGAAAGCCCCCCAGTCATACCTAATGCAAACCACCCATTCCCCGTTACCACCATTATGTTTGCATCAAAGCACCTGCAGGCTTCTTTCTCCTCAGTAGACACAGAGTAATCCTCATTCTTCCTCTAGTAGGGTTTTTATTTAGTTCACAACTGTGAAGAGTTAAAATTTTCAAAGGCAAATTTTTTTTTCTTTTAACTAGTAGTTCCAATCCCAGCCTGATTGAGGGTAATAAAGAATCAGTGTAATCAGAGTTAATGGGATCACTCATTCAGCACTAACCTGCTTTTTTACATTATAGTGGTTCATTTATTCAACAGGAATCTTCATGCTCACATTGAATAAAATGTAACAACTCTGGTTCCTATTGAATTAATTAACTAATTAACTTTTGATTCAATAATTCAATAGGAACATAGATATTGATGATGGAAATTCCCTGCAGTCTAGTTGCAAGAAGTCTTTTTGTAAGTTTAATCATTAGAGAGATTATTGTGGGTTTTTGAAAGGTATTCCCAAAATATTATTATTATTATTATTATTATTATTATTAATAATAATAAAAAGTTATGCTTTCAGGCTTCTATTCAGGTAGCAATTCAGATATGCTCCAATAGTGAAACAAATTTCCTTACTGATCCCTTAAAGCAATACGATAGTCCCTGGATCAGAATTCTCTGGTGCATTAACTATGAATATTAATATACAGTACTACTCTGTGTGGTTTTACTGTGAAGAAGCCTTTCTGTAAGCAGAGTTCAAACCACTTTTACTCCAGATGCAAAGCATGCCCCCTTGTCCAATTACCCTAAAGTAAATAACTTTGCACCAAGTTCACTAAATGGGCTATTTATGTATTTATACATGGTGATGATATCCCCTCTTAATTACAACTTCTCAATGGAGAAGAAATTCAGTTCAGGTAATCTTTTCCTATTGCTGAGCTACTCCTTGCCTGTTTAGTTTAGTTGCCCTTTTCTGCAAGCAGCTCCCCAACATCCTTTTTTTGAATTGGTTCCCAAAACTGAACTACATATTCCAGATGTGTTCCTACTAATGCTTACAGGGACAAGATTATGTCTCTCTGTGCTGTCTATACCTCTTTTATACAAAAAAGTACTTTGCTTGCTATAGAAACTGCAGCATGGCATGGCATTTCATGTTATTATTAAGTTTATGATCTGCTAGAACTCCCAAATCCTTCTCAATTATTGGCTCCCCTAGATTGTATGATTGCAGCATGTTAGCCCCCAAGTGCTTAACTTTACATTAACCAACATTAAATCCTATTTGACACAGTGCATTCCAGGGGCGTAACTAGAAATCACAGGGCCCCATAGCAAAATTTTGTATGTGATTTCTAGTTATACCCCTTGCAGAGCCCACTTGAGATCACACACAGCCCACCTGAGGGTGACCCTGCAGAGCCCACCATAGACCCTCTATGGTGGGCTCTGCAGGGTCACCCTCAGATGGGCTGGTTGCACTCCTTACCTGTCTGACTCCTCTTTCTCCACCCTCACTGATGGGCCCCGCCTCCTCCTCCGTCACCAGGCCCCCCTCCTTCTACGTCACAGGGCCCTGCCTTCTCTGCTGCTGTCCACCACGGGCCCCGCCTCTTCTCTGCTCAGGGATCAAGGGTTCCTAAAAAGCCACTGGCACTCTTTTATTCAATATCTGGCAAAATGAATTCCACCATATCCTATTGCACACAGTTACTGATGGTGTACTTAAATCATTTAGCTGACTCCTCAATGCCAGCTTGCATGGTAACAGCAAGACTAGCTTTAACTGTTAGTTTTCTACGATTTCGCGGGAGCGCACAATTTTAAAGCTTGACATGTTTGGTGTCTATTTACCCGACGTGACCCGATCTTTTATATTTTACCAAAAAACTGGGTAATAATAAATGTTTCCTAAATTTTCTGTAATTTTTCCTAATTATAATAAAAAATAAAACCCTCAGTGGTGTTTGAATACCACCAAAATAAAGCTCTATCTGTCCCCAAAAAATGGTATACAATTAATTTCAGTACAGCGTTGCATGACGGAATAAATGTCAGTCAAAGTACTGCAGCGCTGAACATTGAAAAATGGCCTGGCAAGGAAGGGGTCTAAACACCTGGTCTTGAAGTGGTTAAAGGAAGAAGAACAAGAGGGTGCATTTTCAGCTGCTGAGGACACTGCACTACTTTGTGCCTGGAAAAAAGGTGAAAGAGGATGATGAAGGTTTGGTTATCCATTCTACCCCCTTCTCCATATGTTCTGACTGTATAGCATGGTTACTGCCATAAAAGAAAGGCACGCATGCCCTGTCTCTCAATGGTGTGGTCCAACAAAAGCTTTGGCCTGTGGTTGCAGAACTTGCTTGCCCCCTACTACCTCAGCCTCTCTCTTTAGACTTCCCACACATGATGACAACAGTGAATGACCTACTGTTTTTAGCAGCTATGGCAATAGGTTTATGCAGGACATGGTTCTTTGGTGCACTGTACAATTTGGTGATTGGGGAAGTAAACTGGACTGCAAACGTAGGCAGTAATGTGCTGTCAACAAAGGACAGCACAGTAGAAATGTAAAGGGTGGGAGTTTAAACATTTGCCAACCCTTATTACTTTACCACCTAATCACAGTTCACAGATCACTCAATCCATTTTGTAAATTCGTATTTGCGCTTGGACTAACGCACCCAGAGGTTCAACGTTCAGGCAAACTGCGAACAGCCAGCATTCAAAGGGAACCCTGTGTTGCCTTGAACTCAAACCCCATTCCTAGTTCCAAACTGGTTAAGGGACAGAAGACAAGGGGTATTTGTTAATCAAACAGTATGTTTTGGTATTGCTGAAAATACAGTTTATTCAATGCAATGGAAAATATCTCCTGTGTTGGGGTATTTTCTGAAATTACATCTGGTATCTGCAGCATTTCAAATCACCAAAGAATCACCTACAATAGGGAATGCTGCATTCTAATGATCTCCCCCTACTGCTGCCATTGCGCTGTTTATGGAGTGATTCCTGGGACCAAAACAAGGAACTTTTTGTCGCCATTGCCATGACCTAGGCATGAACAGAGTCATTTGCACACATTAAGGTATGTGACTGATCAAGCTACTTTGCTTGTGGTGAGTGCTAACTACCATGACAATGCTAGTTGTGTGACTATTTCTATCCTCAATATGTTGGGATACTGACCTGGAAAAAACATGCAAATCAGGAAAATAAAAGTAAAGTCAGATTTGCCAATATGCAAAGCATATGTGTCCCAGATCAGTGCCTAAAGCCATTGGACATAGTTCATGAAAGTCAATGAACAAATATTTTCATAGCAGAAGTTAGCAATGACAGCCTTTATCATAGCTCCCACTCTTTTCAACACAAAACCCCCTGTACCTCTTTCCTCATCAGCTGTCCTTTTTTGGTTGATTTATAGACTTCTAAAATGCATTTGTTATTTTACTACACTAAAATTGTCACTAAACTTTTGAATTATTTCAATTGTTATTTTATAAAGTCAATATAAAAGAAAAGTAGTGGGGAAAAAAACTTGTGGGTTTAACAAATTATTTTTTTGCAAATTAATTCTGCATGTGAGGAGAGGGGGCATAGTAGGTGTGTCCATTGCCTTTATACTTTATGCTAAAAGGTATTCCTCTTTTCAATCTCAAAAAGTTGGGAGGTATGCTTTATGTTTAATTTCCCTGCATGTTTCTTTTCATTGCCGATTTGCAATCATAGGAACATGTAATTGTAGGAGCTGTGCCCTAGGTGGTGCTGTGACTCTATAACTCTATGGCATGAAATTCAAAACATCATTAGAATCTTAGCTCAAGTGTGAATAGGACCTAATATTCAACAGTGTTTTTTTTAAATACACAATTATAGATGAAATTACATTCTGTGTTATATAAAATAAAAAACAATGTGATATCCAGATCCGTTACACAGATCCATTAATTCAATACCTTGCAAAACTGGGTCCTTTATATAATATATATCAAATGCATATTTATCGAAATAGAATGGAGGGATTGATGAAAACCTAAACATAAAAAAATTCTTGAATAAAAAACCAATCCAGAACCTTAGTGTAGCACAGAACATTTTGTTCTTGGATGAAGAAAAGTGATTTACATCAAGAATCTTAAATTTACATTTCTGGTGCTTATTCTCAGTGTTCAGGAATTAATACATCCAGTTGCATAGTGTTAGATCTATTAACTATTTTAATGTATATTTCGTATAATTTTTAACATATGGTTATCCTTTAAACTCTTTTATATCTACTAACAACAGTTTTACTTATGTCTCGGTTGAATAGAAAATTATAAGAACATTTATTCTGCTACATCTGAGGTCTTATTAATAACACACCCAACCCATTTTTGAAGCAATATTGAACCTGATTCTGTGGAAGACCATTTTCACAGCTCTTTCCATATCAATATACTCCAAAAAAAAGTGTGCCTTGTCTTTTGTGCTGTTAAGGACTCGGACATCAAGAATCCGACATATATCTGTCCCTGGGCCAAATTCAGTACAAAGTGTGCACACTATCAGTGAAGAAACAAAACACGCTGACAGAGAGTCAGAGTAAAAATACTTCTTTATTATTGTTCCGCATTGTTGTGTTTTATATAGGCAGCTTTATTGTGGGACTACCTCTGCACTGCAAGGGTTAACTACTTGTAGGTATACTCACCTGATCTTCAGTCCTGCCTGGCTAGTAGACCAATCCTCACAGCCTTTTTTCTCCTGGAGGTGGAGAGAGGTGAGCACTGACTGCCACAGGACTGAGATCAGATGATTCTTGCTCATCATTATTCCTTACCTCTCTTTGTGTCTCCCAGTATAGATTTGTTCCTGCTCATTAGATCACATTTGTTAATTTTAGATACATCTTTTTTTTTTTTTAAAGGGTACAGGACTGACATTATAAGTAGAGTAGTTTACTCTTTTCCAGTTCATTATTGCAGCTTTGATAGGGGAGTCTTATCTCATAGGAAGTAATTGCTTGAAACAGTCAATTGAATAAGGGGTTAAACAGCTGCTGCTGTATACTTGCAGTTTATGAGGATTCGGTCCCACAGTGCCACCCGGAGGCTATTCAATGAACTGCTGTTTTTTTCCCATACAAAGGGATTCCTTGCTGAGGTAGTCACTGGAAGGAGTTTCAGTATGCCTGGGTTGAGTGGGAGGAAGTGGCTGCTGAGGCCAGATAGAGGGGGCACTCATCTGGCCCAATAGTAACAGGTTCGGTGTGAAGACTAGGAGGTCCTTGCCTGGCGTCCTACACACTTGCACGAACACCAGGCAAGTGAACACCAGGCAAGTGAACCCGTCGGCTTTAAGTAGAGGAAGGGGGAGGAGCCACCTGACGTCTTTGCTGATGACGTCGCTGGTTCCCCGACGGAGCCGCGGGAAGACCCGGAACCGGGTAAGTTCGTTACAGCTATGTTTTCTTAGATAGTTCACTTCTCCTGCCTTCCCCAAACTCTACACCCCTTTGTGAAAAACCCTGTAAGTTTTCAATTTACAAAGACACTCTCATCCAGTTTTACTTACCCTAGATTGCATGATGCATTTGTGCTCTTAGCTTTCAAGTGCAACTTTACATTAATCAGCAACAGACCTCATTTGTCATGTAGTTGTCCAATCAAACAATGCATCCAGGTTAGCTTGTTGGCCAAATATGTTGTGTCATCTGCAAACACAGAAATGGTAGTTTTATTCCCAAACTCTATTTTATTATTTATAGTCATGGCAGTAAAAAGATTAAAACAAGCCCGTGGCTGCTTGCTATAACTTTAATTTACTTTTGCAGCATGTAGGGCCAATCATATCACCAAGTAATCAAAGGAGGCCATAGAATCCCCCAGTAAAAGTAAAAGTTTAAATGAGCAAAAAAAATATAAAAAAATCAGGAAATAAGTAAAATAAAGTAATAATAAAAAACACTAAATATATTAGGTTTATATACTGGATATGTACAAAAGGTTGCATATTTAGTTTTAAATTCACTTTTTTTTTCAGGGTTTGACAAAAAGGGACACATTTACATTTACACTGTGGGAGACAAATTTACTCAAAATGGCATCCGTGCTTCAAAATGGCTTCAAAGCATAGACTATAAAGGCTTGGCATATACAGTACATATATCCATATACTCATTTTAACCTTTGAAATATGCTTTTTTTTAATGAAACGGTTATGATCAAATCAACTTTAGATTTGATTAACAATCAAAATTACAAACATTAGATTATCAAAACTATCAAAATGAGAAAGAAATGTGTTCATTTCAAGTGAAGACTGAACTTTTGCATAAGAGTGCTTTCACCCTCCATTTTTAGAAATGTATTCTTGTAGCTTTCTGTTTTGACCTTCTATATTATTTGTTAGTTCTATATAACATTACACCCCTCCCCCCCCCTGTTAGTTCTATATAACATTACACCCCTCCCCCCCCCACCTTTCCCCTTCTCTCTTTGTATTATCTTATAAAACCTTAACGTGCCATAATAAATCAGACCAGCTTTTAGCAGACTTTGGTGTGTGTGTGTTGGTCTCCAATATCACAATATTGTATCATAATTATGAGCCCACTGGTTAATGGTGATAGCAAATGATTTGCAACTGCATTCCAAATGTATTTCATTGACAGCACATTAGTTTACTTTGTACCATTTTAGCTTCAATATTTAATAGGATTTGATTATATTGTTCCTTGACATAATTGCAATGTTATTATATACAAAATTTGGTAATTACCATTAGAAGTGTATAATTAAAAAGTACCAGCAAAATCACAACTTTCTACAGGTGGTATACTTCAGAAAATGTATGGGTTGGGTCTATAATATGTATGTGAAAAATAGCAAAGTTGGTATAGTCATCTGAGATACAAAATGTGAAGTGGTTTCAAACAGCTAAGGGTTAATTTTCATGTAATTGCTGTTGTGCTGAATCATTTTATGACATTTTAAACTCTCCTGTGGCAAGGCAGCTGTGTTTGAATTCTCTGTTCCTGCCAACTGCTGGTATTACGTAGCCAAATTTCAATGTCATTCTAATTTTGTAGATTATACATAAGGTAGAAAAAAAGAATCCAGCTGCCATTAAGTTACACTTTTACTATGGCCTTGTAGAAAGGGGCAGGGAATCAAACACCTATGGAGAAATCCTGCCAATGTCGGTTTTGAGAGCTATAAAAATTAAAAGCAGGAGGAAAATAAAAGTCTAATAATGTTTCATTTTTAAAGTGCAAAGGAGGTAAAATAATTACCAGGATTTTTTCTGTCTGCAACTTTATGTACTTTCAATGTATTTTAATAGAATTGATGATCTGCTATCCTTGATTTCAATAGGTTCCTGGCTTGTTTAAAAAATACCCTGTGACTGGCATTTAGACTGATTCATCATTTAAATTCAAAAGGCAAATAAAATTTGGGTGGCAGTTTGTAGTAATTAGTTGTCTTTGTTTTTATTTTTTTTAAGTGAAAGCCAATCGAAACTATTTAGAATTTCCTTTTGCACAGTAAGATTAAGCCTCAAGCAGAATATAAGAGTTAAACGCTCATCTTGCTGTTGCTATTAAGAACAACCGTATCAGTATAACATAAAATGGATAGAATATTATTCTTTCAAGCAATCTTGATAACTAGCATAATCACTCTTAATGTTTTTGCTACCAGAGCCATTTTTATTTTTTGCACACATTTAAAATGCTGATTTTAGGCCTGAAGAGTAGTTAAAACCACCAGAACTATATATATAATTTCCCGAAAGCAGAGATGGAAGTGGTTGCAAATTTCATGTTGCATATTAGTGCAATCGTTTATCAAAAACAAATTGTTATCAAAAAATACACTTAAGTACATTTTATTGTACACAAACATAATGTACACTAACACAATATGTTACCCTTTTATTTGTAAAATATGAAAGGTGAGGTTGTGTTGAGTAAATAGATGCATGTTAAATTTGCGCAGGCTTGTGAAACAGCAACACCCAAAATTGTCACACGCAACGCTTTAAAAACCTTTGCATGAGTTTAGAGTTAACCAGGAATGATGGCCACAATTGGCTTGGTAAATGTAAACGATCTCCCGCATACTATTGCAGCTGGGAGTTTGCTTAATACCCCATGCTTCCACCGATGTAAGTTTATCTTTAGCGGCATACAAAGGGTTAACTAACAGTGTATTTTTGTCATTACCGCAGGGGCATATGTAAACACATATACAGCAGGTGCATTTTTTCGCTAACACCCGACCATGTGTTCAAAATCAATAAAAGAATCCTTACACCTGAATGGTTAATAAAAAAGTGGAGAACCTGAATGTGTGTATGTAATATTAAAATTATACTAATTATTGAACTGTAGTGATTAGTGTTAGGATTTCATTGATAAAATTCATGCATTGGAGCAATATTTTACCACTAAGGGGTGACAGATTACCTTGTATATGCTGTACACAGTGCAGCATAGTAACTGGAACAGATGTAATTTTATTGACAGCACAAAAACCAGAATGGATACTTTTAAGTAAAGCAGAGAATGTATATTTTTAAATGAAGGGGGATTGCTTCAGTGTATATAAAAACAGATTCCTTAACATTATAATGTTCATTCCTTAAAAAGTATAATATATTATGAAAAGACATTTTCATAATTAATGTTTTATATCAACAACATAGTCCATTTTTTAAATAATTGTTAAGGAATCTGGTTTTATGAATACTTAAATAATCGCCCAGCCCCGTCATAATCAGTGTTTCATATTTAAACGTATCCTTTCTGCTCAGCTTTTCCAGCCATTGCACAAGCCCACACCAAAAAAGTTAAGGAATGTTATGTATGCTGTAATTGAACACTAGTGTGACAGTAGGGGATACTAGAGGCATGCAGCAGGAAAGCACAGCCACATCAACAAATTAAGGGGCAAAGCAAGGAAGTGTAAGCTCACTGTAAAATAGGTAGGTAGGGTTACAGGGTAACCTTGGGTTGTGAGCAAGATAAATGGATCTAGATTCAAGAGCCACATCCTAATAATAATATTAATATTATTCTAAAGACAAGCATTTAACAGAAGCCAATTGGTGACAGTGTTTGGGCTGTTGTTGATGACCTGCATGCCCACTTGCAGACAGATGTGGGACCATTAGATGGAGGAGTAACAAGCCTTACTGCTTGGCTTCATGACATATTTGCTAGAGATTAAAAACTGGCTGAATGTGCAAATGTAAATGCTTGCACAGCCACCATTCTCTGCAGTAAACTATTCAGTTGTTATTGTGATGGTAACTTAACAGCTATTATATTTTACTGGAATGGAGTAGATTTGGCCGTAAGTAGATATAATGTGGCCCCTTGAAAAATCCTTTTAATTTAGCCCACCATTTTAATATCGAGAAATAGGCTGTAGTTTGTCAGATTACAAAGAAGGAAGCAGTAGTGGATCCAGGGCCATCCCTATAATGAAAAATGTCTTTGGCCTACATAGGGGGTGGCAGGCAGAGCGACATGGCCACTCTGCTACACAATGTTTGCAGTGTGCCTGCTTTCTGGCCAGAGCATCCCAGGTTGTTAAGAGCTGAGCAGGAAGATGTGCATCTCCCCACCCAGCCTGGGACGCACTAGGCAGCATCCTACCCAGCTTCTGGCAACCGGTGTTGTCACTTGTTTCCAGGACCTGGGCGGGATGCCAGCTAGAGTCGGGCAGGGAAATGTTGCAGAGGACCATACCCCACCCCACCACAACCCTCCCTCCGTACCAGTTAATGCGCACTACCAGCAACCCCTCTTGGTGTCAAAAAGACTAGGGACACCCCTGAGGTTTTGGTATCTAACTTCATTTTGTACATTTACCAGTAGCTGCCTCATTTCCCACCCTAGGCTTATACTCGAGTCAATATTTTTTCCCAGTTCTTTGTGGTAAAATTAGGTACCTTGGCTTATATTCGGGTCGGCTTATACTCGAGTATATACGGTATGCTCCTGTCACTTAGATCCAAACTTCAACATGATTCCAAAACTTCCTTCACTTCCCTGCAATCTCAAGTTAATGAGATAGGGGAACGTACAGATCACATTGAAGCCAGAATGAGTGACTATGCATCAGCATATAATAGCATGGTTGATGCTTATTCTGATCAACAACATATGCTTCAAAAGCTCCAGGATAAGATAGCAGACCTTGAAGACAGGTCCAGGAGGAATAATATTAAATTCAGGGGATCCCTGAGTCTGTCAGTCCTGCTAAATTACATGTCTTCTTACAACAAATGGTGACGTCTCTGCTACCGATTTTCCCTGCATCAGAGCTGCTCATTGACAGAGCTCACAGGCTGCACCTCCCTGCCTCCATACCCAGGGATGTCATTGCTAGGCTGCACTACTACCATATAAAAGAGAGACTCCTAGCTCTGACCAAACACTCAGCCAGCCTGCCTGACCCCTATTCTCACATCTCACTTTACTCTGACATATCAGCAGCCACCGCTTTAGAAAGGAGGGAATTTGCTCCGATTACCTCATCTCTCAGAGAGAACAAGATCTTATACAGATGGGGCTTCCCTACCAAATTACTGGTTACATATCAAAATAAAATCATCTCTATCCTGACACCTCTGGATGGCATAGATATGCTCCGCTCCCAGGGCCTCACAATCTCCATACCTGCTCCTACAGTGCAACGTAAGACCCCACAGCATGTGGTGGTGGACTGGTCTGTACACTGAGCTTTTCATGCATTAGACTCACATGAGTCCTTTCAAGTGGCGCCTCTACCACATATCAGGATCTCTAAGCTGAAGTTTGTGTGCCTTTTTTTTTTCCACACACCCCCGGTTAATTGTGTGCTATGCACACTTTTCGAACTATGTTATTGCAATGTTTATTGCTAAGTTCTTGTTCTTATTGGTATGTTATTGTTTCCTTACAACATACCTATGTATTACCTCTGATTGCCATTATATACCTGCCATTTTATACCTCACCTTTAATGAAACATCTGGTTTCTTTCACAATGTCTTTCCTACTATCTTTACCTACCAAGACACCAGTATGATGATGTTTCAGTGCCGCTGCAATCTCTTTCAGTGTCCCTCCCAGGCTCATTTTCTACACCTTTTTATAAATAATTATGGCGGTTAAGATTAGCTCTCTGAATGTGAAAGGACTTAATAGTCCGTTTAAACGAGACATGCTATTGAAGGAAGCTGCATCTCTGAATTGTGACATATTATGTGTCCAAGAAACACACCTCAAAAAGGAGAACCCCCCGAGTTGCAAAACCAAAAATTTTACTCACTACCTCTTTGCAAACTCAGATACTAAACGCAAAGGTGTGATGATAGCCATTAAACGCACTGTCACTTTTCTACAACATGATTTATTGATTGACCCAAACGGTAGATTTATCATACTTGTGGCCTCCTTGAATAATCGATTAGTGACACTG
>NW_017307169.1:134381-136616 GCF_000935625.1 Nanorana parkeri | reverse complement strand
GATTGCCATTATATACCTGACATTTTATACCTCACCTTTAATGAAACATCTGGTTTCTTTCACAATGTCTTTCCTACTATCTTTACCTACCAAGACACCAGTATGATGATGTTTCAGTGCCGCTGCAATCTCTTTCAGTGTCCCTCCCAGGCTCATTTTCTACACCTTTTTATAAATAATTATGGCGGTTAAGATTAGCTCTCTGAATGTGAAAGGACTTAATAGTCCGTTTAAACGAGACATGCTATTGAAGGAAGCTGCATCTCTGAATTGTGACATATTATGTGTCCAAGAAACACACCTCAAAGAGGAGAACCCCCCGAGTTGCAAAACCAAAAATTTTACTCACTACCTCTTTGCAAACTCAGATACTAAACACAAGGGTGTGATGATAGCCATTAAACGCACTGTCACTTTTCTACAACATGATTTATTGATTGACCCAAACGGTAGATTTATCATACTTGTGGCCTCCTTGAATAATCGATTAGTGACACTGTTTAACTTTTATGCCCCACATGACAGCCAAAAGAATTTTTTTGTGTGTGACACTAATGAATAAAATTAATAAGATCCGCAAGGGACACTTGATCCTATGTGGAGATTATAATGCAATTGTGGACGATGATCTGCACACTTCAAATGTGAAACGACGACCCAATAGACTCTTAAACACTTTCTTCCGTAATATTGACCTGCATGACGCATGGAGATGTATGCACGGCACTGAAAAAGACTACACATACTTTTCTCACACTCAAAGTGACAAATACACGCTACAACATGCATCTAATGCAGAAATAGGCCTCATTACTTGGTCTGATCATGCCCCTACTTCACTAAGTCTTTTCTTAGACCCACTTCATAGTGCACGTACCCTCTGGAGACTGAATACTAATCTGCTCTCTAATGCTGATCATAGACTGTATATCCAGTCTGAATTATCAGCATACTTTAAACTCAACTCTGGCACTGTGGATAAGTATGCAACATTATGGAATGCCCATAAGGCTTTTGTTAGGGGGTTATTGATTAAAATAGGTGCCCGTAAGAAGATAAAACGCTAACGGGATTCATTAGTGACATCACTCATCTGAAATGCCCTATCTCCCCACCCCAAAGCTTTATGTTGCTTTCTGACCCATGTACTAGCAAAGATTTGTACACCACGTGCATAATAATCGCTACTTTACTTTGCTTTTATGGTAGGTGCCTTATTTTTTGACTTAATTGTACTAATTTGTTTGAACCCTAGCATTTTAAGTGCCCACTGGCTTTTCAGGATTGGCTTATAATACATCTATGCAAATATTGGGCCTTTGGCCATGTATTCTTTTGTTATTTTGTCCTTTGCCACATTATATTGTATGGGTCTTGCAACTGTGATTTTCATCACCTGTATTGTGAAAACTGTTGAATAAAAACTATGGTAAAATAAAAGAAAGGGACTTACAGTTTTTATGTACTAGATCATGTGCTCTGTCATGCCCTCTTCTTCCTCTCCGGGTGGTGGTGGTGGGTGGGGAACAGTGATGTTTCTCCCATGTGAAGCCTCCAAGCAGCCTTGATGCGTCTTCTCTGTCCCTACTCTGCTAAAATACATGAGCAGCCAATGGCAGTGCTGCACTCTCCCTCTTAGCCAATAGCAGCTGGGGTGGGCGGAGGAAGATACAAGTGGTTCCCGACTGCTGAGGAGCCCGTACAGCAGGGGTCTCAAACTCAATTTAGTCGGGGCCACTGGACACATTTTTTAGTCCCGTGGGGGAGCTACTATATACGGTACCAGTGTTAATGTCTGCACATGTTACAAGCAGCAACTGTCACCCACTCAAATTAATGATCGGGTGACAGCTGCTGCATGTAAAAGCCTGCACACCGCATGTAATCATATGTGAAATGATTACATGTAGTTAGGAATCTGTCACTATCCCTGGTTACACGATTGTTCATCCAGGGATAGTGATTGTTTTTGCAACTGCATGTAATCATATCACATACAATTACATGCGGTATGCAGGCGTGTACATGCAGAGGCTGTCACCCAATCATTAACCTGAATGGATGACAGTTGCTGCATGTAAACGCCAGATTAGAGATTCCTGCTGCAGGAAAACGCAAGTTTGTGACACGGGAATCCTTAATCACACCTGAAATATACTGTAGGTATGAATGAGGTCTAATATACACACAGAAAAATACAACCCAGACATTATAAACTCCCCCCCAAGCCCCCCA
>NW_017307169.1:94027-134368 GCF_000935625.1 Nanorana parkeri | reverse complement strand
TTTGAAATTTATAGAATAAAAGGTTTGCCATTAGATACTGTATGTTGTTAATAAAACATGAAATAAATTGTATTTTGTGTAAGTGTCGAGGTTTAACAAAGAAAGTTTGTTTTGCTTTTTTAGAATCATGTTCTAGTAACAGAAACACTTATTAATGTAGCTTTTAAAGGTAATCGGCCCTTTTTTATAAGCATTCTGTAATAATATTCACTCGCAGTGACCTGGACATGTAGCATTTAGCACTCGTTACTGCATGTGGTGTAGTGTAAATGGGCTCTAATAAACTGCTGTGTTCTGACTCCTTGTCAGTTATGACTCTAACTTCAGAGTGCTGACTCCTTGTCTGGTTCAGTGTTCTGTCTCCTTGAAGCTTCTATTCCATAAGTAGACTGATCTCTACAAGTATAATAATCAGAATTTGTATCTTTTACAAAAGTTTGCTTGAGTGTTTAGTCATATGAACAGGTACAATCATCACAGAAATAGAGAAGATGCAAAGAAGAACAACATCACCACATATCGAGGGCTCCTTCACACCAACCTTTTGTGGTTATTCATGCCCTTTACCCCAACATTGAGTAACAAACCATAGATATGTTATTGCACTGCTGTTCCATTCAATTTAAATGGAATCCCAACACACCTCCAGCATGCACCTGCGTTGCAACACACCACAGTGCACCACAATGCATGGTGTGCATTGCAGTTAGCTGCTCTGAAAAAGAAAGCAACCTGCATATTATTTTTCTGATTTGAGTTGAATTGCAGCACATTCATTTTGAATGGGCTGCCTAATGTAGTGCACACAAGCACGCACTTTTAGGCCCAAGGCATTGTGGTGTGAACAGGCCATTAAAGTACATTCATCTCATGTATTTAAGGATGAAAGATGAATGGTACTTTGGTTAACTGGACTTGAGCATTGTATACAATTAGATTCTAAGCAGAAGGATCAACAAGTGTGGCTGGCTGTTATAAATCAACTGAGTGTTTTGAGGAGTGGAGCATAGAAAAAAGTACAGAAGTACAGAAATCAGTACAGAAGGAGGAGAGGAGGGTAAAAGAAAGAGCGGAGGGGGAGGATAAAAGAGAACTATGTCCATACCTTTTTTGGCCAAAGTTCTCATTAGGGTCACAGGAGGGCATTTACCAATCTACTCCTGTGACCCAAAAATCAGCATATAGTGGGCTATTGCCCTTTATATGCTGACAGCGCAGAGCAGCACTGCAGCCGGGAAAGATCCTTACAATATTGTAGGGATCCACCCTGCTATGGCTCTGGCTCTCTGCCTTCCCCTGTCTGGGTCTAGCTCTCTGCCTTCCAGCTGGCTCTGGCTCTCTGCCTTCCCCTGTCTGTCCCTCCAGTCAATGCTGACAGTCACCGCTCTGCAGGGAAGTGATTGTGAACTGAGTGATCAGCAACATGTGATGGCTCAGTTCTTGATCAATAGAGCCGACGTGTGACAGCTTCAGTGTCCCATGTTGGCTCTAACTATGGGAATGAGTGTATTTAATTCATCCCATAGTTCTCCTTTAAGGAGTCTTGGGGGAATATTAGGGAAGTTGTGTCCTAAATGCTAATAAAGATACCAAAATTCTATAAAAGTTTGGTGGTTGTGATTATGATATCCATAGTTGTCATATTTAAAAGAGAACTATGGGGTAAGTGTTTTTCTCCATAGTTCTCTTTAGGGTCATGGGAGGACATATACTAACCTCCTCCCTTGACCCAAAGCTGTGTGAGTGACAGCTGGCTCTGCCTATCTAGAGGCAGAACCAGCTGTGCCCGCCCCCTCCCCCATTCGTTGATGCATGTTGGTGCATGTTTCTGCTCACTTCCCGATCAATAGAGCCGACCCGTGACAGCTTCTTTGTCACAGGTCAGCTCTAACTATGAGGATGATTGGAAATCACTCACCCCATAGCTAAAGGAATTTGTGTGCACATTATCTAGAAATGCTAATAGCTTCTCATTGGCTATGATTCCATGCATACTGTTTTAACTGCCTCACAGCTTTAGGATTGTGAATTGAAGCACCATACCCAGTTTAATTGTTCAATAGTTTAATAGTTCAGAATCAGATACATTTTAGTCAGATTGCCTATACCATCTCTGTCACATAATAATTGGCCAGCCACACCATTTGGATAAACCATGCAGGCCCATTCCTTTCCTTCCACTTATTTTCAGTACTTCAGATGCTGCAGTGCCGTCCGTCCGTTTTTTTACTACGGGCGGACGGCAAGAGGTTAAAGAGGGAGTTCTGTAGGCAATTGTCAAGATGGTAGCTGTAAAAATATGTGATTTGAGTTTATGTTTTTCACACAAAAAAAGGTGATAAGATTCCTAAATAAGTCTTAGGCTATATCATACAAATAAGGTTGCATACTCTTATGTGTTTAGGACAGTAAACTGCGCTATAGGACAGTACCGTCAGATGTGTGCCATTGTGTCAAGTTGCCTTAAGTGTGTGCCTTAAGTATGCCTGAGCGGATGTTGGGATATATTTAGCTAAGCAGGCTGTCCTATAGTACCAACTATAAAAAACATTAAGTTTCTAGAACTTATAGAAGTGGTTAGGTATACGGTTTGCCAATCATCTGGGGTCAATCAGGGACCAATAGTCCTAGTGGCTATTGTTTCTGAAGAGATAGTGAAGAGAAATCTAAACTTCCAGGGTTCTCTCCAGAACAGGAGTAGAGGGCAAATCTTTAAATACACATGACAATTACCCAAGCAGTAAGACATGTGGCAGTTAATTAGGGGGTAACCACTGTGGCTGTTGCTTACTTCATTTGGATTTTAAGTGCCTAATGATCAAGCTGCTGGATCTTATGAGTTTGCAGCTCAATTATCATTGTAACATATGAGTGCTGTGCAAGCAGGCATGTGCACAAAGGTTCATGCTTGTCCCTATAGAGAGGAAGTCCCTGGGTGACATCAGCCTCTTGTGTGAGAGAGCAATAGGGAATGGCCAAGAAAATTATACCTAGTCCATCAAGTTCTTCCATAAAATAATGAGCAAAGAGATGTCAGTCATGGTCTGAGCCTACAGACTTTCAAATGTTCCCTGATGCAGATGAAGCCACTATGTACATATGTTGCTACGTGAATAATTAATATACTGATTGTTAATGGTTAACTGACCTGTGCAATGCCTGTGATGCAAAGACTTGTGGAAATTGCAGTTCAGAAATGGGGATAAGCTGTGCTGTGAGAGAGTGTGGGGACTGAAATTCCCAGAAAGCTGTGTGTCTGGAGAGGAGGGGGATGTTGGGTTGAGGCTGCAGAGTGCACTCAGTCCAGGAGACCCCTTTGAAGAAGAGAGAGGTGCGTGGCTGCCGCTGACACAGAGGGGCCACAAACTCTGTGTGTTTACTATCTGAGAGTGCAAGCAGATTGCGAAGCCTTCGGACAGGGACAGGCCTTAGTCTGGTCTGCTGCACTCAGAGTGACTGGATGATCATTTTCAGTGGGAAGCCACATCATCAGTGCAGTGGGGCTATCGCGGCCAGGATGAATGGCCGATCCTGTGCAGTGAGTGATCAAAGAGGCCCAGCAATCCGCGGGAGGCCTGACTGCGTCTGCAAAGAGAGCTATTTAGCGTTTCCTGTGACCGGAAATCTTCTTCAAGAGACTGCAGATGACTACAGAACCAGTAAAGGTGTTGGCTTGATAGAAAGGGGATGCCTGTCTCTCGCTGACAGACATCACATCTACAAGGTTGACCTGAGGAGTGGTGAGAGGCCTTTTGCCATTTGTTATTGTTTCTGCAATTCATATCATCAACACAGTACCAACAATGGCTAGCCTAGACTTTTGCTACTAGCCAGTAGTGAAGAGTGTTGGAGATTCCTTGGGATGGGAAGATTAGAAATCAGGTTGCAAAGTCTTTATAAACACTTTGTCTCGTAATAAGGAGGTAACTACAAAGATGTTTAAAACTGCTTTCAAAATTGCAAAGAAAAATCAATCATTTAACAACTTTAAAGATGAAACAAATTTACAGGAAGTTAATGGCCTAGACATGGGATGTATCCTTTACTCTACAAATGCCTGCATTAACATTGTAAACCACATTGCAAATAAAATGAAAAAACATTAATAACCAACATAGTAAACTCAAAGAACAAAATGTCCCTAATCATTGATGAATCAACTGCTATGAGCAATAGATTAACTTTGATTGTTATCATTCGTGCAGTTCTTCCTGATCTTTCTGACCCAGTAAATCGTTTCCTAGATTTGGCTGAGTTACAAGATGTAATAGCAAAAGAAATTGTAAGCTCATTACTTAGTCATCTTGAGCTCCTAGTAATATCCGAGGATTATTTAAAGGAGTATTTATTGTCTGTCACATGTAATTGTGCTGCAGTGTTGTTTGGTGTATGTAATGGTATTCGGAATTTAATGCAATAAAACTTACCAAGAGTTATTTTTTTGCATTGTGCTTCCGATCATCTCAAATTGTCTGTCAGTGATACAGTGAACAAGGTGGCTAGAGGTAATCATTTGACAATTTTTTGGGACAAGGTCTATGTGACCTACCATGCTTCCACTGGCAGAACTACTAGGGTCACACGGGCCTGGTGTTCTGCCAGTTCGGGGGGTCCCAGAGAGAAGAGTGCCTGCCGCCAGCAGCTGCCTGCTCCCCACCGCCCACGGTGTTTGACCCTTGCGGACGGTGGACGGTAGAAGGTGGACCGCGGTAGCAAGGGGTGTGGCCTGTCAGGGAACTCCAATTGCCAGCAGGCAGGGAGCTGGCGGGACATCCAGGCAGCGTGGAGACTGGGTGCAGGAGTTTGCAGCTTGGAGCTGTAGGCACAGAGATTGGGAGTTGTGAGTGAGGACATTCTGGAGGAGAGCTGCAGCAGGTCCAAGTAGGTACTGATTGTATTTGTGCTTTGTGTCATGTGTATGTGTCATTGTCTTGCAGGGTTAAACATTTTTTCCCACCAAAAAGTAATAAAATGCTATAAGGGCTAGTTCACACCATCCTCAGTGCATTCCGGCCCGACTGTGGCCGGAACGCGCTGGATCGCATTACGGCCGGCTCAATTTCTTGTGGGGCGGGAGGGGGTGTGGTGGTGCATTGAAGTGAACAGCACCACAGCCACGCCCTCCAGCCACAATGTGATCGGCCGCACGGGAACGCAAGGCACATTTTTTTGGTGGGGGGGGGGGGGGGGCTTTTAATGGTTTCTTGCACCGGGGCCCTGAGGTTTCTAGTTACGCCTCTGCATGCTTCTCCAAAGAATGTTAGGGAATTGCAGAACTGTGCAGCGATTCTAGAACTTCAGTTTCTAAATTTTGGAAGGATTTTAACCATTCACTTGGTTGCTTCTAGCTTTCGCACAGTTTCTGCAGTGTGGAATGACTATGAACCACTGGTTCGTCACTTTCAGGAGGCAAAAGAAGACAACAGAAGAAGCAAAACAGATCGTTGCCTTTATCAGGGTCTTTTGAGGAAAATAACATTAAGATAATTTGTTCCGGGGCGTGGCCTGAGCATGGCGGCGAGTGGCAGCTAAACGGCTGAGCTCTTCAGACCGGGGGTGATTATCACAGCAAACCTACCAGACAACGACTCCACTGCCCCATGAGGAGGACCGGTAAGCAAGCCAAGACCCCCCGCACCTCTACCCGGCGCTCGCAGGGACGGATGGAAGTTTTTATGTCCCCACGGATGTTGGGGCCTAGTGTGCGCACCCGAACCGGGGGGCTCGATTTTGCCTTGCCGGCGGAGCGGTCCCCGCGGCCTCTGGTTCATGATGCGGCCCAGGGGCGGGCTCTGGATACCATCTCAGAGCCGCCCTCCACACCAGCCTCTACCATGTCGGGACATGTGTCTGGAGTGCCCTATCCACTGAGAGAGACAGGCTCCCTGTGCCCAGGATTGCTGGAGGAGCCGACAGTGCAGGGCTTCATGAGCTGCTGGCAGCTCTCCCGACCCGCGCTGACATGCAGGCGATGATTTCCCAATTGGCTGCTACACTCCACACAGACCTGGCGGAGGTCCGCACGGACATACAGCAGCATGACCGGCGCATAGATGCATTAGAGGAATCTGCACGCGCCAGAGACAACAGGATATCAACCCTGGAGGCCTCATTGCAACAACAGAAAGCCCAAATGGTTCATCTACAATTGCGTCAGGAGGACTCTGAGAATCGCAACCGTCGCAACAACGTGCGGCTGCGAGGGATTCCAGAGGCAACTAGTGGCCCAGACCGTAAAGCTGCGGTTACAGCCATCTTCAACTCCCTGCTGGATAAGCCCCCGACCGAGCCGATCGAGATTGACCGCGTGCACAGGACCCTCGGTCCAAGAGAGGCGACTGATGCGCGACCAAGAGACGTTCTGTGCAGGATACACTTCTACGGAATCAAGGAGGAAATTCTGCGCCGGGCCTGGCGCCAAGGTACTGTCGATTTTGATGGCGCTGATGTCCTTATTCTACCGGATGTGTGCCCCAGATGTTATACCATGTGAATCAGTGTTTGTCTCTGTTTGCCAAGTATGTGAGGTAGCGGGGTGTCTGTGTTCGGGCTGGCCTCCCATTTAGTGGGGCTGTACCCGACCACCCGCCCCAACCAAGTGTTCTCTTTTTCCTTTGGTTTGTGTGTTGTGTTGGCTTATTTTTTGTTCACCATAAAATGCCTTAAGGGCGGGGGCAAACATTATTACCTGAACCGATCTTACAACCTGTTATCGAGTTTTATACTATATGACTCACTGTTTGGTATTTACACAATATGCGAGACCATGTGGTCTCTACATGTTCTATCTTTCAATGTACCCCACCCTTTTTGTTTGAAAATAAAGAATAAAAAAAAAAAAAAAAGATAATTTGTTCCTGATTTGGATCTTTTGTTCCTGATTTGGATCTTATGTGTGATGCTATCTATGTGTGAACTATCCAAGAACTCAGTGAACTAAGTTTGGAATTACAACAACGAAATATTGATTTGTATAAAGTAGGCAGTAAGATAAAGAGCATAATTCAACTTTTGGAAGAAAGAATTGAAAATCCTGGTCCATACTACAGCACTTATCTTAAAAGTCTGAAGACTGTGAAGTTCAAAGGGATTGAGCGCCACAAAAATGACAAACACAGCCCTACAATCTGTTCATCTGCTTTCGACAAATGTTTAAAAGAAACTCTTGCAAAGCATCTTTTTAAAGGAGATGATTCTGATTTGCCTGAATGTGCCAAGGTTTTAGATTCTAAACATTGACCAGAAAATCCTGCAACGCAGCATACATTAGAAAGCTAACATAAACGTTTCGGCCAAATGAAAGAGAAGCAATTTGTGGCTTCTGTGAATATCATCTTGATGGAAAAGAAGTCCCGGACAAACTAATTCCTCCTAACAGACTTTAAGCACCATTGCAATATAGTAGAGTGAATGTGAACAAGGATTCTCTCAGATTGAACCTTAAACTAGGGATGTTCAAGTACCAATACCAGGTACCGATACCGGTGCCTTGTGCCCGATTATCAGGAAGTCGTGTGGTGGATCATGATCCGTCACCTGGCTTCCTGATTGCCTGTGAAGCTGGTGTTCTAGTGAAAGAACACTGGCTTCAGAGGCTGCCTGGCTTCCTGGCTAATCAGGAAGCCGGGATGCTAATCATAATGTGCCCCCGGTTTCCTGATTGGTTAGGAAGCCAGGCTGCCTACCAACAGGTGAAGCTGTCTTCTTAGTAAATCAGGAAGCCGGGACGCAAGACATGACATGCCGCCCGGCTTCCGGATTGGCTAGGAAGCTGGCTTCACTTGTTCCTAGGCTGCTTAGCAACACATGAAGCCAGCTTCCTAGCCAATCAGAAAGCCGGGAGGCAGGTCATAACCCACCTCCTGGCTTCCTGATTAGAAAGGAAGCCGGCTCTATGCTCCCTCAGCACTGCCGGTCACAGGGAAATCTCCCTCCAACCAGAATTTCTGGTATCGGAGGTAAATATCAGAGCATTTGGGAGAGTACGAGTACTCTCCCAAGTACTCGGTATCGGCACTGATTCCGATACTAGTATCGGTATCGGTGCAACCCTACCTTATACTAACTTCAGCAAGGTCTTCGTTGCTTACACAAATGACTTCTGGGTTGATGTTCATCAGGATGGTAGGACCTCCTCATACTCACTGTTCAACCTTACCAAATATGTGGAATCATCACTAGTAAGAGGACATCACTCTGCAGGTGATACCAAAAGCTGAAAGCTTTCTAGAGAAGATCAAGGTACATCAGAGGATATCTTAAAAGTGTGGTAGTTGTTATAGAAAATTTTTTTTAGTACCACCACCTTTTCCCCCAGAAAAAAAGCACTTCCAGTGATACATAACTTGAAAAAAACAGTGAAATTATTCAACTATTTAGTCTTTTCATTACATATTTTCCAGAATATTGTTGTAATGTTGTAATGTTCTATATAAGAAAGTTGGAACCAACCAAACATATTTAAAGTCCAAAATCTAGAGAAACTACGAACAACAATCACCACTAATTAACTTCCTCTTGTCCTAGCATATTAAATTCGATTGCATTTGAGGCTGGATTACTACCTAAGTATCTCTAACAGGGCTATTCAGAAAGGCAGGAGAAGTGAACAATCTAGGACAACATAGCTGAACTGGAAAGTGAGCTGAATTGGAGAATTTTCCCAAACCAGCTATTTTGACCTAGATTGTTCACTTCTCCTGCGTTCTCCAAACTCTTCACCCTTTTGTGGATAACCCTGTATATGTCTCTAAGTTAGAGATGATTCATTAAAATATTTCTATACAACCTATTATAACCTTTAGTGTTTCTGTGTTCTAACAAATCATATGCCTGAATGTGGCTATTACTTTTCTAAGATGATCTTCGAACAGATGAGAACTCAAATAACTGGACCCAAAGAACTTCTTGGTATGAAGTGATTATGGTGGTCATTTTAAACAATAATATTAATTTAAACAGAATTTCTTTTAAATCCTCTGTATTCAGGGGGCTTGGTTGGCCTGGTATGCTTTTTAATCCCTAATTTGAATCCCTAATAAACAAAAGATTTCCCATCTATTCAGGTTTCTGTATGCATTGTAATTTGCCTCATGGCATGATGCAAGAGACACATGGATGGGCATAATGTGTTTGTGAACCTCTTCATACATGAGTTAAAGTATCTTACCTGTACAGGGGCGGACTGACCATTCGGGCAGTCGGGCACGGACCGAGGGCCCGCGGCCATCAGGGGGCCCATCACCGACCGTCCCCTCGCCGCTGCCTCTCTGCCATCTGCACTCAGTCAGCCCTATCTATCTATCTATCTATCTATCTAGATATATATCTAGATAGATAGATATGTGTATACAGGGGCGTAACTAAAAATCACAGGGCCCCTAGCAAAAGTTTGTATGGGGCCCTGGGATTTCTAGTTACACCCCTTGAAGAGCCCACATAGACTCTCTATGGTGGGCTCTGCAGGGTCACCCTCAGGTGGGCTGGTCACACTCCTTACCTGTCCGCATCTTCTTCCTCCGTCTTCCCTCCTCCGTTGCCGGGCCCGCCTCCTCCGTCACCGGCCCCGCCTCCTCTGATGCTGACCCCCGGGCCCCACATAAATTATAGAACACTGACTTTAACACTGTCCGGCCCCTCCCACTAACCTCCCATAGCTCACTGTACAGAAGCATGGACAGCCAGCGGTGGTCTACAGTGGGTGAGAGTGCCTAAGTACTGGATATGGAGCAAAATAAGGCCAGAACCAGGTAGGGAGCACAGTGGAGGAGAGCACCATCCCCCAGCCAGTCACCCCCTTCATGGACTTACTAGGAGTCCTCACATCAGCTGACCATTCACACTACCGTTACATGGATGGCAAAAGTGGCAGGCGGGAAAGAGGCAGAGAGGGAGGGGGGCCAAGTTGCTGCACCATGGGCCTCTGGGTTGTACTTGCCCCTTTGTTAAAAGTTGCCAGTAGGCCCATGCTGTATACCGGGCGCTGAGAGCTGATTTAATTGTGGATGGCATTCGTGCCCAGCGGTTGCGGAATTCAGGATTGTGGTCGGCGTTGGACTACATGTCACAACCACGTGCACAGATGCCATCTGCAATTAAATCAACTCCCTGCTCCCAGCGGTTGCAACATGCAATGAAAATTATTAGTGCCCCCCCAGATTTGACTGTAGTATCTTATGTGCCCCCCATATATTGTTCCTAGAGTCACCACTAAAGGAAAGGCAGCTGTGTGAGCCATCTCTTTGCTGTTTTCGGCTGAGCCGCAGCCAAACTAGTAGATGCGGCTGTGTTAAAGTGGCAGGGGCAGTGTTCCCCAGCCTCCCGGGTCCAACAGACACTACTGTCGCCGCTTTAACACAGCTGCACCCATCTGCTAAAGGAGAGCACGTGTGCTGGCATGGAAGGAGCTGCCCATTAACGTGTGTGTGTGGATGACATCCCAGAGGGATCAGACTGTGTGTGATGGCTGATCCCAGAGATGTCACTGTGTATGTGTCATTCTAACTGCCCAATCTGCCATGTATTGGTTCTGGTCTGAAGTGTGACGTGTATTGGTTCCGGTCTGAGGTCTTCCATGCATTCTGCCATTTAGTTCACTTTCAAATTGCCTATATTGGTCTAGATTTTGAAATTCGCCCACCAGTTCCCTGGCAATTCAATTGGCCCACTATAATAATGTGGAGAAAATATTTCTGTGACACAAGTATGTCTATGCAGGTGGGGCGTGAGGGAGGGACTTGTATATGGGCGGAGCACAAGGGGGCTCCATAATCTTGTATTGCCCGGGGGCCCCATGTGTTGTCAGTCCGCCCCTGTACCTGTAGATAATTGGATATTACCACAGCAGGTGGGATAATCAATATAATTTTTAGGATAGGAGGTTATCCACTCAGGTAAGGGGATTTAGGAAGGACACTGAAGAATTGATAGGATTACTTTGAAATTCATTTCCCTTCAATTTCTACTTAATAGTGCTTTGCTGATACACAACCAGCCTTGTTCAATACAGAGCCAGTTATGCACTGATGAACTGTAAAAGGGTAGTGAATTTGTTAATTAGATCAGCTAATAACAAAGAATAGGAATAGTTAACCTCCCTCAGGATTAGGTAAATCTCAAAGTCTGGTATACCGATGACAGGTTATGTTTTTCAGATGGTTTTTCCAGTGTTAATGAAAGTCCAAGTTGTAGTTGCAATGTTTGGGGTGAGCCAAGCATGGAATTAACAAAATGTATAAGCTGTATTGCACGTACTGTAAAAAAAAGTAACTCGGGAACCATATTGCTGTTTAAGTATGGGAAATTATAATAATTAATGTTTCAAGTCTAAAACATGCACCAAGACAATGTTAATAGCATTAACAGAGAGAGTGGGCCTCAAAACTTCTAAATTGTTCCCATTTCCCTCTAAATAATCAGCATGTCTTACATAACCATGTTTTGTTTAATGTAAGTAGGGAGAACATTGAAAGGGGTGTACCAAATTCCCAAAAGAGACTATGATTCCAACATTTGAGACTCCAAGGCTATATAAATATAGTTGGCAGTATTATTGACCCAATCTCTTACATGTCGTGGCAGGCTGGCAAGGGGACACATGCAGATGTTAGGTAGATTGGTGCCTATAAAACTTTTGGACAATTGTATTTTACTTATAGTACCTTTAACCCTATCAAATAAATGCAGAAAATGCCTTGTTCATTCTTTGAATGTCTTTATGTTTCAGGAATACTTTAATTTTTTACGCAGGATTTTAACTGGTCTGTTTTTTTGATATTTGTAAAATAAAGATTTTATGATTTTTTTTTATTACAGAGTGAATATATGTATCTGTGTTAGTTAACCATGCTGAGACCTTCTAATAAAAACATTCAGCACTATATTTATTATTTGTGGCAGACTGTGCTAATCCTCCTTTTTTCTTTATAGTGAAAGGGAAACTATATTTATATATGTATTTGAATTTATTATGTTCAATATACAGTACTAGTATCTAAAACGTTTTTGATTTCCTTTAACTTATGTAAATTAAATATTTAATATTTACCACTTGTAGTCAACAGGGGGGCTGCACATAAGGTGTACCCCCTGTGAGTTCTCTTATTTTCAAGCAGCTGCTGTGCTAAATAAGGACTTGAATAAATTAAAGCCCAACTTCATTTTTCTTTGTATGTATGTACTTTATTATCTTGTTATTCTTGTTTCGTACCAACAAGGTAGCTAATAAATGAGTCTCTTTCTCAACCTTTCTACATGGATGAACCCTTGAAATAACTTTCAGGTCTCAGAGAAACCCTACCAATATATATTATATCTACAGCTCACAGGATTTTGTCAGTGGGGAGAATGCTTCTTACAGTGGTGGTCAATGGGAACAGTGTCCTCCTTACAGATAGTTAAAAATATCATTGGTGTCAGTGTTTACACATGTGGTAGAAGTTGCTGATTAATAAGCCCTTTCACTGCCGGGCCCTGCTCTCCACTTTTAACCCCAGGTGGCATTTTGTTTTTTAACTTTTTTATCTTTTTTTCACTGACATCTTTAAAGAATTTGTAAAAGGCCCTTAAACCATACATTTTCTCAAAGCACAAGACTGATACAATATAAGATGGTGCTGATCTTGTTGGTCCCATGATAGTTCACAGTGCCATATGTGCCCTGTGTTTTGGTGATTTGTGATAAAATTATGTAGGCATTTTATTGCAGAACAACATGTTAACACATGTGACAATGCTTTGCAACCATTTGCCTTGCATACAGTTGAATGAATGTTATGTAAAAACAAATTCAAGAGCTGTAATGCACTGCAGCACATGTGCAAAGCACACCATAATGCATGCACACTGTAAAAACAGTAATGTCAGGGGGATTTATATGGATGGATGCAAGAGACACAGAGTTCTCATTCTCCTTTTCCCTTGCAGCCCCAGCATTAACTAACAATGAACAGAAAGCACTCTGTGGAGAGAAAAAAAAAATATTAACATTCTCCTGAGTTATAAATGAACACAGGAGTAATCAGTATTGATCAGTCTAGTGTTCATTGAGGAAAGTGAAGGATTTGTAAACTTGAGACATATTTACTCATCCTCCGGTTGCCATCCTGATTCTGCCCTGCGCAGCTCCCCATCTGTCACAATCCTTTCCGCCTGTCACTTGATCCACCCTGTTTTCTTGTTTTCTTGTAATCCTATACTAGCATTGAATTAAAAGGTTAAGTTCCAGGCAAGCCACTCCCCTTACAGTGGGGATGTCCCTGCACTGCCAGGGTTAAATGCTTATTTAGGTCTAGGGTATTGGGAAAATAAGTTTTGATGGACAGTTGGGCTGTCAGGGAGCAGGGCTCACCTGTGAGTAGGCATGCTATCTTATGTAGTCTGCCATGTCTCTATCAAACTTACTGTGCTTCTTTCTTTTTGTTAAAATTCACCAACAGCGTGTGTAGGTTTCTCTGCGGGAAATTGAAATCCTTCTCTGACTTCATCTCTGATTCAACCATGTTATACACTTTGTCAGGTAAAGATGACGGTTCTTTTTGTATGGAAGATAGTGTCAGGGTATTCAAGTCAAATGAGCACTTATTTAATATCTGAGCAAATAATGATTTATACTCTTCATTATCAGTGAATAAAGTTGGCACCAGTCTTACGCTAAGACTGTGTGGGATGTGCTGAGCCTTGTAACGTTCAACAGACAGTAATTATGGCTGGCATTGTTCCAGTAAGAAATTCACAGGAACCCAAGATTCTGGATAAAATATGGGAAGTCTCCTCTTGCAAAACAGAGAAGGTGCAACATGTCAATGGTTCCAGTACAATGCTTCAAGCTGAATATAAACAATGTTTGTGGGAAGCAGCACTCAGACCTCTCAAAAACTGTAGTGTGATAACACAACTGGAGTATAACCCACATATTGCCTCCAATGTACAGAAGTCTAAACAAGTTGTTGCAGCAAACTTCTATTCTGAATTGATCCACAGGAAATACAAAGTAACAGCAACAGTTTCAACATACCATGCTCTTTGCCAAGCTGGTTACAATAAGTATAGCATTACATACAAAGGAAAAAGGTAGGAAATTACATTATCTAATCACCAGAATACATGTGAACCCAGAGAACTCCATCTTAAAAGTGAAGGATACAGCAAATGATGCATTAATGGATCAACATAGGCTTCTATAGCAAAAAAATCAGACACATCTAAAGTATAAAAGAATCTTAGTAAAATTGTGACATATTCTCAAAACTAGACCTCTTTAGTACACATGTACGCAGGGTCTGTATCCAGAATTTAATTCCATTTAATCTGACACTTATAACATCCCCGTTTCGGCTGATGTGCCAACATTATCAGTGATAATCAAAATAGAAGATTGTAAATATTGTTTCATTCTAAATGGATATTCGTACAAATTTTGTTAAATCATTAAATTTACATGCATCCGAATTTCCCAATTCGAAAGCGTCCGAATGCGAATGAATTCGAATGTTCCTTTAACAAAACTTCAGATCTGTCCAAAATTTGTTCAAAATGAAACTAAATCCGACATGTGACTGTTCTCTGACCAATCAGCTTTTTTTTTGTACTGTCGGGGTTACAATACAGTCACGGTCATGTGACTTCCTGTTTTGGATCTTTCTGAAAGGATAAAAAAGGGGGGGGGGGTGAAGGGGAGAAGGAAGAAAAGAAGAAAAGAAGGGGAAAAAGGGAGTGAAATGCAAGAAAGAGGTAGGGGAATCTAGGAAAACACCAGGCAACAAAATAAGGCAAGCAACAGCAGACACTATAGAAATCTACAACCCTCAGGGAGAAAACCAACAGCCCTTAAGGGATTAATGGGAGGTCAAGCATGTATTCCAGCCAGGGAGGAATGAAGGCAACTGCAATTTGAGCATAAAATAAATAACAGGTGCAAAACAACTGATGATAAACAAATTGGCTATCTCTTGTAGGTCCAAAACCGCCATAAGCTAGCACTGCAATAAACAAGAGAGCAGTCGAGATAAAGTCAGAGCAGTTCACATTCCCACATACCTAAGAAACATAGAAAACAATGTAGGCATTAACCATGGACAAGAAAACATAAAGCTGGTTTAAAACAACATCGGAGAAAAAGAAAACTCCAGTGTTAAAACGGACCAGTGCAATCAAAACATGGTGCAACTCCAGACTTGACCACTGAGAAATTCCACAGGGGCTAGCTCCCTGCCAAAATACTGAATACATGAGTGGAGAGAAATGGAACCACACTTCAACTGTGTGATTCAACTGTCTCTAGACGATCAGCACATGCTTGGGCTTCAGCAGAGGACATGATTAGAGCACTGCTCTTTATTTTCATAATCTTCAAGTTGAGAATTCTGGAGGGAGGTAATATCCGCACTATGTGTATCCATGGTGGCAGAAAGATTATGGATGTGAGACTCCAGAGCCGAAGTACGCCTGCTATTGTCTGTGATATCTCTGGTCGGAGAGTTTATTAGACATCTTCTCCAAAGCAGAGTGAAGGAGTACCTCAATGCGAGCTAGGAGATCCGGAGAGGATGGTAGGGAATCACCCAAGAGGCTGTCCTGCGGGAGCTGTAATCCAGAGGAATCGTCTGAGTACCATTGGGAGGTCAGAACAGGTGAGCCAGGGGGAGTAGAAGATGCAGGAGCCATCTTCCCGACCCAATCGTGGATAGTCTTGGGCCTGGATTTAGGCTTCTTCTTGTTGCTGTGCAGGACCATGAGTGACCTGAACAGGATCCCCAGGCAGGAGAGAACAAGGTAAAACTAATTGTAAGGCACAGGATCCACTTTAATGCGCAGCAGTAGCATAATCCTCCCCAGCTGGTGCGGAGCACACTCAAGATGCGTGCATCCTGGTAACTGCGCGCATGCGTCCCCTATTTGAATACTATTTTTAGCTAAATTAGGACCCCACCTGGAGCTCCTCCCACCGGACCAGCGCTGACTCGCCACTGCTCTCACGCACCGAAGGTAAGTGAAGAAAGAAAAAAAAACAGCGCAAGCATCGGGGCATTTTGACAAGTTCCAGTACTTGTCAAAATGCCCTGTTTTTTCCGCCCTCACCCTTCAGTGCCCTCAGGCGAAAACAAGTGAAATGTTTTTTTATTTATTTTTTTGCTGTTTAGCCATTTAGGGTTTCTCCCACACTTTCTACCCCCCTGACATCCATTAAACAAGAATGGATGTAAAAGGAAATCTTCCTAGTGAGAATACAGACAGCAATAAAAAAAATAAAAGTTTTGTTTGGCGATGAACTTTAACTTTGAAAGGATTTGTGTATTAAAGTTTTGTTTGTGTAGTTGTTCATAAATTACCACTCAGACTGTAACTTTCTCAACAGGAAATAATTCACTGTCTTCCTTGCTGTAACCAGGGATATAAAAAACACCTCCAAAAAATGGTTTACTTGCCTCCCAAGCTGTGGAAAGTGAAGTGACCTACAAATATTATAATTTGGAAATAGTTATCGATAGCAATCTTATTTTCAGAAACTATTCAATGATCTGGAAATAGAGAATTATTTAATCTCCTGAACCAGGGTCTGGAATTTGAATGATACCAGTTCCACCAGCAACTACTTTAGATTAAAAAAAATCAGATGTCAGTTTCCCTCAGTGGTTTTTAAAGGTCATCGATCCAGCATATACTAGTGCATATTAAAATTTCCGACTGGTATACCTGGGGGTAGTCTAATTTCAGACTCTTAGGCAGACCATTATAATAAAAGTAGTTAGTTTTACCTTATAACCATACATTTGTGCCAGAAAGATTGACTTATTGAATAGACTAGAAAAGTGTGTCTATTCCTTGACTGAGTAATTTGAATTGTTATGGTTTCTTTAAAGAGGAATTTCCCACATGCTTATTAAAATCATTCCCAATATGCCACTTACTGTATCTTTGATGCTTGTTTATGCATGAAAAGCAAATTCACAAGCCCATGATAAACGTTAAGATAAAAAAAAAACAGTGTGGAGTACCCTCCCTTCGGGGGGGGGGGGCCCAACACCAAAAAAACAAAAGAAAATGTGTGGGGTCCCCCCTTATAAACCTTTACCAGACCCTTGATTTGAGCAGTAACCTGGCAGAGCAGGAAAGCGGGAGGGCGCATGCACCCCCCTGCACACTACCAGGCCTCATGCCCTCAACATGGGGAGGGTGCTTTGCCAGGGGGGCTGGAAAAGCACCTTATCCCCATGTCTATGAGGACAAGGGCCTCTTCCCCACAACCCTGACCTGGCGGTTGTGGGGGTCTGCAGGCAGCGGGGCTTATTGGAACAAGGTCAGGGTTTGTGGGGAAGAGGCCCTTGTCCTCATCAACATGAGGCGAAGGTGCTTTTCGAGGGAGTCTCTCCCTAGGAAAGCACCCTTCCCATGTTGAGGACATATGGCCTGGTATGGTGCAGGAGTGGGGGCACATGCTCATGCCCCCCTTCTGCTCTGCCAGGCTGCTGCTCAGATCAAGGGTCTGGTAAAGGATTTTAGGTTGAGGCCCTTGAGGTCCCCCCTTAAATTCCTACCACACCTAAAGGGTCTGGTATCAATTGGGGGAACCCCACACTTTTTTTATTGTTTCTGTGGACTGTCAAAAGTTAAAAAGAAAAATGTAACTTTTTTCTAATACCTAATTGCTGCAATGAAAATTCCTTCGTAATTATCTAAAATATCCGAAATTAAAGAAAAATTCTGATTTGGACAAATCCGAATAACGAAAACAAATTTACTTTTGGATCTAAATCCTGAAAAATGAAATAATGAAAAATCCGAAATGAAACTAAACACAGGCCCGGATTTGAAACGAACAGCGGGTTTACTCACATGACCTCTCGGTCACTCCTTTGATTTTCTGTTCACGGGTTTCCCCTGAATGAAGATGTTTGTAGATTTTTAAACACTGGTTAGCTTTTTGATTTCTCTTAGTTGGTGGGATATCCGGATGTTGAAGATCCAGACAGACACTAGTGCTGTTGAGTAGAAACACAGGTTACTTTTTATCCAAATAATGGGGCTGTACAGCCGGCGATCTCCGGGTCATCCAACTGGTCTTTAGGAGCGGCTGTTTGCTGGGTCCTCATGGCATAGCCCCAGGGCGGCCCCCTGCAGTGCCGGCAGGCTTTTTAAAATTTTCGTCTCCCTCCACAGTTTTTGGCGGCCGACGGGCCCCCTCGTCTCTGCGCCGGGAGTGTCGGAAAGACCTGATGCTCCCGGTGCAGAGATGAGGGGGCCCATCGGCCGCCGAAAAATGTGGAGGGAGCCGAGAATAAAAAAAGGGGCAGCCCTGAGCCTCGGCTGTGAGGACCCAGCAGACAGCTGCCTGAGTACACGGGCGCGCTGAGATGGACACACACACAGGGGAGGTGCTGAGATGGACACACACACACAGGGGGCCCGTCAGCCAATGTGATCAATGGACACTCCCGGCGCAGAGATGGGGGGGCCCGCCGCATACCGATCCGATGGTAACCGGCGGCCAGACACCAAAGGGCCCCCCATCTCTGCCCCAAGGCTGTGTTTGAATGGATACTGCCCCCGCGTAGGCTCAGGCTCAGGCACCGCCCGCACCGGCATTAGTTCCACCACTGTTCTTAAACATATTTTATGCCATTGCCTTTTTTCCTTTGCTTTTCCTCTTGCCTTATTTTAGGCAAAATGGCCTTCTTCCCCTGCTTCTATTCAAATATTTATTGTTGGGTTCTCCAATCACTGCTAAAATATGTAACGAAGTGAACTTTGTTTTTTGAACCATGTTAAAATTCACAACAGTGGCCTTGATGTGTTCATATTGATACACTCTTTAACTGGACAGAAGAACATCAACTTCCCCAATGTAACTTTTACATTGTGCTATTGAATGCTGGACTTAATCTGGGGTGCAACAGTTTGGTGGATATTTTAATTAAAAGTATAAGTAGAATTTTTTTTTTTCCTTCAAATTGACAATTTTTATTGAGTTTTATAAACAGACAGTACAGAAGTGACCAAAGTCATGAAACAATGAGTAAGAGGTCATGCGGACCAAAACCAAGTATACATTGTGTAGCAAGCAACAGTGCACCGTTAAACCCACTGCAGTGTTAGGCCTCCAACAAGAGCAAATACATGTAACCCTCATAGAATGTAATTACCCTGGCTAACAGGCATTGCCTCTCATGTAAAGAAAAATAACAAAATAAACAATAAAATTCGGAGGTATACATCCATTTCCCGCACCATACCTATGGTCAGCAGTATAACAGGTTAGAGGGTGAGTGCAATACTGTAATCCTGAAAAGAGCTCGGTCTGGTGTTACGCATGAACCAGGCTCGCTGGCTTAGAGACCAAGCAAAAAACGTTGGCCAAGACAGTACCCTGGAAAAGAGAAGACACAGAACAGGGAAAAGAAGCAGTAAGAGAAATAAAGGGTAGGAAAAGCTGGGTACCGGCTCATCTCGCATCTCCATCTACCACGGACGGCATCCCCCCATCCCCCTCCAATGCATCCCAGGCCTCCCACACCTTATTGTGCAACTTCCAAGTATTATTTAGTCTAGCAGTCAAGTATTCTAGTTTTTGGACATCTTTAATTCTGGTATACAGATCCAGGTCTGAGGGCGGGGTAGTGCGCTTCCAGTGAAGAGCGATGAGACAGCGTGCCGCCGTCAGCACATGGGAGGACAGTTTTTTATCATATTTATGGACCCCAATGAGGGGATGGCCCAGCAGGTAGTGCAGCGGATCCATTGGGATCCTACGCTTAAGAAGGTTCTCCAGTATGTCCTGTACATTCCTCCAGAAGGGCTTGATCCGACCACACTGCCAAAATATATGGAACAGGGAACCAGTATGTGACTTACAAAGCCAGCATAGGGGGGAGACCTCCGTGTATATATTGTGGAGAAACTCAGGATCCCGGGTTCGTGAGCGTGAGGATCACGTCATCAGCAAACAATGCCATTTTGAATTCCTGCGAACCCAGAGGGAGCGAACCCGATATGTCCGGTGCGGCCCGAATCCTAGCAGCCAGAGCCTCTATGCAGAGCACGAACAATAGCGGGGAAAGCGGACACCCCTGCCGAGACCCATTACAGATCTGGTCTGGTCTTTGTGGACCAGGCTGGGTAAAAAAACAGAAAGTCTGTTTGCTAGTAATTTTGTAAAGATTTTGTAATCTGAGTTCAAAAGTGCAATAGGGCGGTAGTTCGCACATACAGTGTCATCCTTATCCGGCTTTAGGGTCACTATTAAGTAAGATTGCAAAAAGGAGGACGGGATAGGTCTACCCTTAAGGAACTGGTTATAGAGTTTCGTCAAGTATGGGGAAAGCAAATGTGAGTAGGTCTTATAATATAGGTAGGTAAAGCCATCAGGACCTGGTGATTTGTCCGTGGGAAGGGAGGCTATCGTCTTCTGAACTTCGTCCACCTCTAGCGGGGCATTCAACTTAGCACAGTCCTCTGGAGAGAGCACCGGTAAGTCACAGGAGCCAAGGTATTCTCAGATGCGTGAGGTCAAGTCATCATCACCAGCCTTGAATGCGCCATCTTGGAGATTGTACAGGGACTCATAAAAAGCCCGGAATATATCCAACATTTTCTGGGGATGGTGATGTAGCGTGCCCTCGGCGTCGCGCACTGCCGAAATCCCTTTTAGGTTGGCCTCAGCCCTTAGCTTACGAGCCAGAAGAGTGTGGGCCTTATTTCCCTTCTCATAGTATTTCTGGCGCAAGTATAACATGGAGGTTTCAGTCTTATGGACATACAGGTGCTGCAATTGTGCTCTCAACCTCAACACCAACCTTCAGGAAGGCCATGGAGGGGGAGGCCCCCAGTCGACGCTAAGACCCAAGGAGCTGATCCTTAACGTTGGCAATAGTGGCCATTCGGTCTTTTTTGAGCTTGGAGGTCACCGCAATGCAGTAGCCCCTAATTGTGGGCTTATGAGCCTCCCAGAGAGTCGAGAGGTCATTCACGGATCCGTCGTTAAGATCGAAGTAACTCCGTATAGCCGATTCAATAGCATCTCTAGTGGCCTCCCCCTTCAGCAAGCCCTCATTCAAGGTCCAGTGACACCTACGAATCCGGGAGGGATCCACTCGAATGGTCAATTCAATGGGCGCATGATCCAACCAGGAGATAGGACCTATGTGAGCCGAGACCATGTTCCGGAGAATAGGAGTATTCACCAAGAAGTAGTCAAGCCGGGAGTGGGAACTATGGGCCGAGGAGTAAAAGGTGCACCTCTTCTCCGCCGGGTGGATCACCCGCCAGGAGTCAAAGAGAGAATGTTGCCTAATCAATTTGCGAAACTGCCTAGCTAGTGCCTCCGTCAGTCTCGGAGTAGATTTATCTGGGGGCGGTATATAGTCAAGAGCGGCGGAGAAAGTCAGATTGAAGTCCCCGCCAATAATTAGGTAACCCAGGGGTAGCTTATGCAATTTAGAGAGTACTCGTTGCAAAAAACCCCCCTGGTGGACGTTTGGGGCATATATGTTGCAAAGGGTGAAGGGAACACCCACCCACGTAAAATGTAGGATAATGTATCTACCCATCTTATCTATTAATAACTTAGAGGGCTGGAAGGGACAGGAGTCCGTAAGAAGAATGGCCACCCCTGCCCTCTTGGAGGAGAAGGATGAGGCGTACGTTCTAGGGAACCACATGGAGGTAAAGTTAAAGGAACTCCCCGGTTTAAAGTGTGTTTCCTGTAGAAATACAATGTCAGCCTTTAAAGCTCTGAGTTCTCTCAACGCTAAATTACGCTTGAGTGGGGAGTTAAGTCCCTTAACATTAAGGGATAGCAACTTATAGTCAGATTGCCCCGCCATGCAGGGTTAGAGGAAAAATCGCATAGAGTGTATGTGCGCTGTTCAGGCTCAAGATAGGGTACTCACCCAGGAGAACGTTCTGCCAGGACCAGGGGATCCGCCAGGTGGAGGTATCGAGAGGAAGAAAGGAAGAGGGAGAGCAAAAGAGACCACTGAAACACATAAGAAACAAACATGTTAGTTTCGTAAAACCAGTAACTATGCAATAAGTATTAAGAAAAAAAAATTACTTCACAGCAAAATATCCAAAGTCTAGTAGAATGGGTATATTCAGTCTCCAACTAGGTATAGACACAAATCAGTCCACCTATTCGGAGAGACGACACATACAAATACCCAGGGGCAACAACCCGCAACGGGGGGGGAGTGCAACCCACTGAACGAGAGGACAAAACCACTACGAAATCGAGCATCCATGAGGACACCCGCCGATAAAGCATAATATATAGCACCCAGTGCATATAACATATCATTACATAACATAACTTAACCTGACATAACAAGAGCTAATGGGAGGAAGAATGCCACAAATGAGGATACCCCCAATAGACCATGAGAGGTAGAGCATGGCAAACCCCCCAACGTCTCTGTTATCTAGAAGCACCCCCTGCAATACATAAGACCCATCAACGATGTCATCTGGGAGTAGGCATTTCCAGAGTGGCATGCTCCCGCGGGCGACAGGACGGTGTGTCGGACAGAAGACCCCTTCGGCAGTCTCTTACGCGGGGTTACTCTCTGGTCCACTAGCTCCAGGCTCCCCTGTGTCCCCAGAGACATGTCAGGTGACTCCGGCGGGGAGAAGTCTTGCAGCCGAACCTCCGTTGCCTCATCAGGGGACGACGCTGGGGAGATCTCGGCCCGCGCGTGGTCTCGCGGCGCCATCTTTGCTCCAGCGCTCGGAGCGGCCGGCCGGCCAAAAAACCCCTGGATGGAGGTCGTCGTCTTCTTTTTTTCCCCCTTCTGGCCAGAAGACTTGTGGCTCGATCTGGGGGGTCTATCCTTCCCCATGGCAGGTAAGTGGGTGCTAGTTTAGTAGGGCGAATGGCGGGTGGGACACGGAGCTCTCCAGAGATGGGTCCTCTCACATTGCCAGCAAGCCACGCCCCCCTATAAGTAGAATTTATCCATGTATTGGTGTGTGTTATCTACAATTTAACTGATTTGAGAGAATGTATTTATTTAGGGATGGCACGAATGGAGATGAATGAGCCAGTCTAAACAATGATTCCTCATGGTTAGATTATTGAGTAAAAAACATCTCAGGTGACACTTTGCTATTGTAATATTTGTTTAAATCAATTCTGTAATCCTTTGTAATCAATATGTATGCTGTGGAGATAAGAATGTCCAGATTGGCCATTTATTATATTTCTTAATTAATGGTGTTCCATAACTTTAAAGAGATAAAGTCCTGGAACTTTATTTATATTTAAGTAACTTTATATTGAGAGCATTAATAAGTTGCATAAAGGTGGTATTGATGTTTAAAAAAAGCAACCCATGCAAAGTTTAGTTCTTAGTTAAAAATGAGTTATTAACATAAGACAGGTAGAATGCTGCCTCCCAATGCTGCCTCCCGTCAGTGTTTTTACTTAAATGTTCGCATGTTACAAGAAGTGGAGCATGACATTTAAATATAGCTCAGATCATCGAAGAATGGGTGCTTTGTACCAATATTTAAAAAATTGCTGTTTCCACAAATTCTGAGCACACTTTACAGTGACTATTTTTGAAGCATTATATATTTCATTACTGTGCAGATATAGACATCTCTGCTTAATCCCTGTGCAAATACCCTACTGTGCATCCCCTATTAGTAAAGGCAAGGTTCAAAATGGAGTCTTCTTGCTAGATAATAACAAATCCCCAGGCTCTGCAAAGCTGTCATTTATTAATTATGCTTAGCAATCTTAGTCCCATACCTGATTAATATAATCACTTCTAGAATATGGGTCAGCATCTTCCACTTCTTTGTAAAACTGTAATTATTGTACCCTCTTAGAAAGGTAAAGAGACCACTTATTAGTGTAGGTTCTATTAAACTGTAACTGCAACATATGGATTGCATTCAGGGATTTTTCCTGTTATTCACAAAACTGGCCTTATACCCAGAAATGCCATTTCATCGGCACTGTCAGACACTGCACACCAGCCACTGTGGATTTTGCGCAGTGGCTGGTGTGAATTGGATCTTAGTGTGCATAGTCTGGGAACAGGTTCACTTTATGTTTCAGAACCCAGACACTCTGGAACTGCTGCAACAACACTCTAGTAGGTGGCATTCATGTGTGCTGGCACTCACACAATATAAACACTTCTGCATGCAATCAACCTAAATAATCTACAAAGCACTCTTGGTGCCCAGAGCCATCTAACAGAATGGTAATACCTAAAGTGGCACTAAAGCCAGGAGTTAAATCTTAAAAATGCATTGAAGTACCCTAACTATTAGGAAAAATTTAGCTAATTTGTGTATCACTCGTCTGTATATCTTCAAATCATTTCTAAGTTCATGGTGACACTGTCCTTTCTTCTGGAGGGTGGCTGCTTTTGGTCCCCATGGACCCTGTGTGTGTGTTGTAAAGTAGCCACCACTCCAAGCTCGCTCCTGTGATGGACTACAATCTCAATACAAATCAGTATGAGATTGTAGTTCATCAGGGAAGCGAGCTTGGAGCAGTGGCTTCTTTACAACACACACAGGTACCATGAGGAACAAAAGTAGCCACCCTCCAGAAGGAAGGACAGTGTCAGCACCAATTCAGAGATGATTTGAAGATATACACCTGAGTGATACAAACATGAGCTACATTTGTGTTAATAGTTAAGGTACTTTAATGCATTTTAAAGATGTAACTCCTGACTTTAGTGTCACTTTAAGTAGTATATACACAATTAGAAATTTGTACGGACATTATACACAATTTTGTTTGTCATAGTAAAACCACCATTATATTAACCAAAATATTTTCCATTCAAGCCTAGGAGGAGGTACCGAGCAGAATAGCCGAGCCGAATTTCGCAGAGTGGCATTCGGCTATTCACTTACTGCCGTTCTGCCCCTGTCAAAATAAGGGCGAACGGCAGCGAGTGAGCTGCTGGAGCTTCGGCTCAGCCAATCCACATGTTGGATCGGCTGACTCGAAGTCCTTCTGCATTTCGGCTCAACCGAACATGTACGATGTATGGCTGATTTTAGCCGTGGTTCGTCTGAAATCAGCTGTACAATCCAGAAGTGAATAGCTGAACAGTGTCGGGTTAACCCAGCCGAACCCACTTCGGCTGAGTTACTCACTCGGCTGCCTCGGCAGCTTTGTGAATAACTCCCTTAGTTAACAAATCTCCTTCATTCCCATCTTTTCTGTGCTATCACTTTGCTCACCCAATATTATTTAAACAGCACAGAAGGCCATAAACAAACTTTAACAAGTTTAAATGTCAATCTGCAAGCTCTTCCCCTGCAACTGGCTTGTCATCATGTCACATTTAGCAAACACATTTCCTTTATTGCAATCTCACCTCTGTTGTTCCTCCACTTGCCCAATATTACACAGACAGCATAGAAGGCCATGAACACTCATCTGATTTGTGAAAAGCTGTAGAGGGCAAAGTTGATATGCCCATAGCCCTTCAAAACATACCCTTACTGAGCCTGCCCAAGCACTTGCTCAGACATCAGTCATGACTTCCCCAGCTGATCACTTTGGTTTCCCTTCAAGATAAGGCGTTCATTGAATTCTCCTCCTCCCTGGCCAAAACTTCCATATTTGTCTCATGTGAAAGTGTATTGTAAAATGAAATTTTATTAGAAGGATTGTTGTGTGGCTAACCACACAGTATCTGTAGGTATCATTAGTCTTGTGTACACTGAATTAGGTAATGCACTTCATGTTTAACTCTTTTAATATTACATAAGGCTGCTAATTTAATAGGAAACATCAAAAGATCTGTTTTAAAAATTTGGAGTAGTTGGGGCTTTAGAGCTTGGCGAGTGTTACAAGCCTTAACAAACCCTAACCATATATATTGCTGATCTTCTGGATTAGGCATACATTATGGTCAGCATTCCCTTTGCTGCTGTTGATCTAAGACTAAAGGGTGAATTTATTAATGTTTTCACCCAAGAGTCACTGAACTTTTACCAAATTCCTAACTGAACATTATGTGCAATATCAGTGAATCCAGCAGTAAAGTTCGGTGAATCTTGGGCAAAAACACAGAAAAATAGACCCTTATGTGAGTTATAGACTTTTTCCTGCCCAAAGACAACAAATCCTTAGTGCACATTTGCAAAACGGAATCTGTATTATACACAAAAGAAAAAATGTGCAGATATGGGATTTGTACTTTTTGTGACTTAACATAAAAGGCAATATTAGTCTCATGCTACTGAGCAATGTAACCTAATGTTGGGTATCACCTTATTTGCAATGCATTAATTTCAGTGTATGTGAGATCATTTCCAATGAAAGGTTCAAATAACTTGGTGGGGTAAAATTAAAATCAGTAGTTGGGCCCTTTCAGTAACACAAATTCTAAATGTTTAATACTAATGCTGCTTTTGACCCATTTTTTTTTGTTATTAAGATTAGTAATATTAGCCTATATAAGGCCATCCTCCCCATGGCACTTTACAAATGGAATATTACAAAAAATTAAGAGCCATGCAAATATCTCAAGTCACATTACATTTGATATAGCTGATGATTACAATCTGTTACTTAGGAAAACATACTGTACAGCAAAACCTAATAGCCTTTAAGCTTTCAGTTTAAACAATTATATTTACAGTCATCTTATTTTGTTTCCTTTAATATGAAGTATATCCCTAGATAACTATAAGCTTGAAAATACACCTGGTTGAAAATATGTTATATAGAAACTTAATTTATCCCCTACAGCTTGTGTATTGAATCCCTGCATATCATCTAGAGCCAAAAGTGGTAATAAATCATATTCAGCAATGTTGGTAAAGACTGCCATATGGTATAAATATATCTACTCCATATGACCTATTTGCATTAGAATTAGAATAATTTGTTTAAAATATTGTAAATCCATAAAGATCTCATTAGTCAACATGAACTGCATGGCGTTAAAAAAGATAGCTTTCTTATTGTAAAAGGACAATTCATGACGGACAAATGCGGCTGCCAAAGCTGACCTTGTTTGGAAAAAGCAAGTTGACTAGCTGTTTCTGGCTTTAGTGCTTTCCAAGTAACTGACCTGGAACAAATGTGTAAAAAGTTAAGTTAGCAATCCTGATCTTCATATTTATTCTGGCTCATTGATTTAAAAAATTTGGCAAGTGCTGAAGTCAAAACATTTAGCAAGGCATCTAACATTTTACGTAGCTACATAGTAACATATAGTTCAACATATATGCGTTTGTGTGTGTGCATGGGTAACTAAGAACTCCCAAATCTCTGTATATTCTGTAAACTGAGAAACTCATCTAAGTGTTTTTTGAAGTTATTCATGCTTTCAGCTGATACATCTAACTTTGGAAGGGAATTCCACATTTCTACTGCTCTGATGGTAAAAACGCCTTACACAGGCTGATATTAAACTGCATCTTGCCCAACCATTTGTTGTGTTCACGTGTCCTAAACTGCAGTCCCAATTGATGAATTTGTAAATTGCAATCATATCCCCTCTTTAATTTCTGTACCTGATCTTTATAACCTAGGCCCTCCATACCCCTTATAAATTTTGTTTCCCGTCTCTGAACTTTCTCTAGTTTAGGACATCCTTCCTGAGCATTGGTGATCAAAACCAAACCATGTATTTAAGATGAAGCCGAATCACTGTTTTATGAAGTGGTACAAATATGTTTTTATCTCTTGCAAAAATCACTCTTTTAATGCAGGATAGTATCCTGTGTGATTTGCTAGCTGCAGCTTGGCATTGCACGATATTGTTGAGTCTGTGGCCTATAGGGACCCCCAGATCTTTCTCCATCCCCAACATCCCCAGCAAAGCACCTCCTAGAGAATATTTTGCATGCACTTTCTTCGCTCCCGAGTGTATAACTTTACATTTTTCAATATTGAATCACATCTGCCATGTTGCAGTCCACTCCTTAATTATATCTAGGCCTCGCCTTGCTTGCAGCCAAAGGGCCAGCTGTTTGCCCCGCAAATGACAGCTGGGCAGGGCCAGCTGTGATCTCACGGCTGGCTCCGCCCAGTTGTAATGACAGATCATCATCCCCATATGACCTGGGGAGACTGATCTGTTATTAAACAATAACAGCTGGGCGGAGCCGGCCATGACATCGCAGCCAGCACCGTCCAGTTGTTATTCAAAAGACTCTAGCAGGTGCCGGCCAATAGGAAACAGTTGGGCGTAGCTAGCTGGCACTGCCAGCTCCGCCAATTGGTTTTCTTTTTCCGGCATCTTTGCCTATGTTTTAAATTTCATTTTCTTTAAACTATTTTTAAATTTTTAAATTTTTATACATTTTAAAACAATTTTTTAATGTTTTCAACTCTTTTTTTATTTATTTCCCTTATTTTCTATTCCGTTCCTTGCCTCGGAGGTACCGAGCAGAATAGCCGAGCGGCATTCAGCTATTCACTCCCCGCCATTTGGCCCCTATGAGAATAGGGGTGAACGGCAGAAAGTGAGCTGCCGGAGCTTTGGCTCAGCTGATCCAGATGTTGGATTGGCTGAGTCGAACTCCTTCTGCACTTAGGCTCAGCCAAACATGCAGAGCATTAAATCAGCCGTACTGAGCAGAAGTGAATAGCCAAACAGCGTTCGGCTCACTTCACTTCAGCTGGGTTATTCATTCGACTGCCTTCGGCAGCTTTGTGAATAACCCTGTAAGATTAAGCTATTAATTCCAAGCACTATATTATTTATGAATAAGATAAACAGAACTGGTCCCAAGACCAAATCCTGGGGCACTCCACTTACAACTTTGGATCATTTAGAAAAATAGTTATTTATCATTGCCCTCTAAATAAGTTTCTGTAACCAGTTTTCCACTCATGTACATACAAGTTTTTAAATACCAGCAGAGCTTAATTTGTAAATTAAATGCTTGTGGGGTACTGTATCAAAGGCTTCAGAAAAACTATGTCAGCTGGTCTTCCTCCATTTAAATTACTAAATTACTACTCACTTCCTCAGAGCATGTTAATAGTTTGGCCTGATAAGAATGGTACTTCACAAATCCATGCTGGTTGTTACTTATGATACCATTATCACAGGCAATGTTTTTAATATATTCTATTACCATTCCCTCAAATACTTTGCATACTATTGATGAAATGATGACAAGTCTATAGTTATCTGGTATACATCTTGACCCTTTTTTTTTTTTTAGCAATAAGATTTTATTGATGAAACAAATACAGATTAATACAACAAGGTGGTGTCATATAGCATATTTGCAGATCGTCAAAAGGTCAGATGTCATCTATTACTCTAAAGAGCCTCCATAACATTGGAGTTTTGACCCTTTTTTGTATATTGGTGCCACATTTCACCAATCAGTCAGTACCATTCCAGTCATTGTGGTGTCCTCAAAAATTAGAAATAGTGGTCTGGCTAAGTTTGAGGACTTGCAGGTATAAGCCACCTGGTCCTGGGCATTTATTTGCATTTTGTTTTTCTAGACTCTTTCACCTGGATCTCTGTCAGTTATTGGGGTACTTTAAGTGTATTATTATTATTATTAGAATTTCTACTTTATTTATTAAACCCATCTTTCTCTAAGTCACTTGTAACCAACCTCTACTGCTCATCTTCCATGGAGCCTATGTGTTCTGTCCTTACTTTTTTACTATTCATACATTTGTAAAATTTGAAGGGGAAACCATGGAGCTGGTGTGAGGAATGCCAAAGGTAGTTCAAAGAGCATTCCGTTTACCCACCTCCCCAGTTACAACAAATCCCTCCCACTGACATCAATCCTTGGCTCACGGTACATGCCACCCACCTTATCTCCTCGTTCACAACTCATCCTGCCCACCCAGCTCACCCTCCCTCGGTTCACACCTTAATTGTCCCATCCACCTTGCAACCTTCCACTCACAGCACATCCCTTCCACCAGAAAGGCCAGACCTGATGAGGCCAATGTACCTGGGCAAGAAATCTGCAGCCAAATGAGAAGCCCTTCACTGCCACAACTGGCATGTGGTCAGCTGGGCAGGAGCCTAATAGCATGCAGCTTTTCCAAAAGACCCAGCTACTGTCAGAAGACCTTCCCTAAGTGCTACTAGATAACTGCAGTTGCTGTTAGGTGATGCTTTGGCTTTGGCCTTGGATCCCTCCGGCTGTTCATCTGTGTTATCAGAGCTACCTTGGACTTCACTGTCAGTGATGCTATCTATGAGGATAATCACATGTAGCTGAGTTCTGAACTGTCCCAGAGACATCTCTGTGAAGAGTCAATGTCTGTGCAGCTTTCATATATGTGTGGCCACTGGCCAATTACCCATTCTGTTAGAAGTTCATACATGTACTTACTTCTACAATATTTGATCAATTAAATGCTGGAGCCACTATGTCCACATGCTAGGAACACTGTCTTTATTTGGAAGCATAATATTATCCATGTTTGTTACTGCTCGGATATTCCAGGATGACTGCTTGTATGCTATAGTCACCATCCAGTTATGCTGGATTCATTACATTCGTTTCAGTATGCAGCTACTGAAGTTAGAATTGCCAGGCAGCATACAGTATATATTCCATGATCCCCTAAGAAATATAATATGGAAGATTCATTTTTAGTTTTGGCTAGGGCAGTGAAGGGTTAAAACTCCTATTGGTTTATTTTGTTACTGTCTGTATGCCATTTAGCCAGTTTCCCTTCAATTTCTCTCCCAGGGACACAGCAGGAAGTGAGGGAAAAGGCAAGGGAAATTCCCCTCATAGACAGTTGTCACCAGCACGGATGTTTCCATTGAAAGACACCCTTTCACTTCTTGCTCTGGTGACAGCTGTAAAATTTTTGATTTTCCATCATGATAAGGATCACCAGGACAAACAGAGAAGTTGAAGCTCCTCAGTGGGAGAATCAGCAATAAAATACTGACAGGGGCTCTAATCCTCTCCTATGCCATTCAAGACCCATCCAAGACACACAAAAAAGTTTAGGCTCCACATCTTAAAGCCAATGACAGCCTCTGTATTTCTATAGAGACAGAGTTTTTTTGAACTATTGCAATTAACCTAGTTACAGCATGATATTGTTTCTAATTTATGAATATAATTTACAAAATGTTATTATTTTAGCTTAGAATATTATTTTGGCCAAAATTTATAGAGAGAGTTATTCATTTAAAACCATTCAATATAGGGATATTTATTTTACCTATTCATTTTCAATGGTTATAAATGGTGTGTTTATTTACTGTGATGGTTCAATATTACAAAGATTCTTTATAGCGCACCTTCAATTTCAGACATTCTACTCTGTTCCATTATATTCATGTCATCTTATGATCATAATTTAAAACATGAAAATCTAAAGGACATTTTGACAGTTTTTTTAATCACATAAGAAGGATTTGGAGAGAATTTACTTCAGAATTTGTCACAACAGAATTGTTGTGTTTTAACTGTTCTAAGTATGCTTTATTTTCACGAGACATGCATCATGCATGATACTTGTTAACTTCTGAATTAATTGACAATTGTATTGTGTATTTGATGATATATTATATTATTTTTTAGTGGACAGGATTATGTGATATATTTAACTGGATGACAGTCAACCATTGTGAAAAATGCTGTACTCTGATAGTTGTATGTAGTTATTGAAGTGATTATACCATTCAATCAACTGATTACTTTTTTGTCTCCACAATAAGATGATGATCAAGCCATTCAGCAAAGGATGCATGTATCAGTTGGTTGGAACTATTACATTTCTGGGGGAAAGGGTGCTTCAGCAATTTCAACAATCATTTTTTTTCTTTCCATTTAAAATATGTAAACAAAAGGTCATAGTTCTGAGCTGCTTTGTCAGTATTACAGTTTTTTTTTCCAAAGCCAATTACTGCCACTTGGTATGCAGGTAAATGTAAACAAAATGTGTAATTAAAAAAATAATTAAGATATACTCAACAGTATCATTACATGCATGTATCAAAATACTATTATTTTCACAACAGTGATCTCTTTATCTTCCACATATATATCTCTCTCTTAATATAATAGAAAGTTATAGGTATTAAACACACCTGCCTATTGGTAAAAATGATTATTACTGTTTTATGATGTTTATCTTGTAATATTTAAGGTTCAGCAAGGCTGAGGAATAACAAAAGCATTTTAGAGACACAGGTCCCCATATTACTTTACTTTCCTAAAGCACCATGTGTTGTCTTAGCTCTTATCATGGGCATAGGCAAGTTCCCTCTAATACTGTACAGCAACACATAGTTACATAGTTGGGTTGACAAAAGGCACCATTCTATTAGATTTATTCAATAGATCAATAATTAAATAAATCGAAAATCTCCACATAGAGAAACCTAAACCACAGTTCATTTAGAGGAAGGCAAAAAAAAAAACAACTTTAAAAAGTGTGGTCCAATTTTCTTCAACAGGGAAAAAAGGAAAAAAAAATATTTCCTGATTCCTTAAGGGAATTTGATATTCCCTGGATCAATGATCTATGGTGTCATCACTTATAAATATTATTAGCTGATTATATTCTGTGCTTTTATAAAAACATCCAGTTTTTATATTTTTAAACAATCAACCAAGCTGGCTAGAAGTAGCCCCGGAAAAAAAGCATTATCCACATTTTCATGGAAGTGACACCTTTTATCTTACAATGACCTTAAAGTTAACAGCTTTGCGAAATTGCAACTTGCAAGCTTATGTCCCTTTCTCTTTCTCACTTTAGAAACTGCAGCTTGGCATTGCATGCTGTTATTAAGTCTACCAGCACCTTCTTGATCGTTAACACCCCCATTTGTACACCTCTGAATATACTGTATGATGCAGACATGTTTTTCACCCTCAGGTGCATAACTTTACAATGATCGAATATTAAACCTTATATGCCACATAAGTTGCTCAATCAAACAGTACATTTAGGTCTGGATGTTAGGTAGAAAAAATGTGTAGGGACTGTATGTGACTACATAGCTTGGTGTCATCTGAAAACACAGAAACAATACTTTTAATCCAGCGCTCTATATTATTTATAAATAGGTCAGGGTCCCAACACTGAACCTTGGGGTACACCACTAACTAATGAATCATTAATTGCTACTCTCTGAATATGGCCTTTAAGCCAGTTTTCTATCGATTTACAAACTGAATTTATAAGCCTATAGACCTTAACACACCTCTCCTGATACATAAATAGTAACATAGAATGTACCAATCTAGAAATGTTTGTGAAAACCCAGGTAAGACATGACCGGGAGACTATGGGGAGTGTTTATAAAACTGCCATCCAAATCTGGTCTGTCAGACTTTATAGCTTTTCACATTTGTTTCTGTTTTTTTCTACTAATTTATAAAAGAGTGTAATGTCATATCCATAGATTAAATTCTCAAAAATAATCGTAGATGAAAATCATCTCACAATAATGCAGTATTGAAAGCACCAATATACCCTGAAAAACAAATAGTTTCAGCTTTGCTAAAAAGAACAGGGGTGAAAGAAAAAATGAAAAAAAAGTCACACTGTAAAATTGAATATGCCCGTGCAATGGTGAAAAACTAGGGTACTTGAAATTGTCGATAGGCAACGCTTTAAAAACCTTTACTGCTCATCAACTTAGAGAGTTAACAATGAATTATGGCACTAGAAATATTGCTCTCACGTGTTGCAAGATTGTTGTTTACATACACATACATGCCCTACATGCCCTACGCATGTCACAAAGGGACTAATAAGCCCTATTTGGAGGTGACAGGTTCTCTTAATGGAGACATCAGGGGTCAATTAGACCCCTGATGTCTTCCCTGCCCATCAATACAGACAATCAAATACAAGAATGTGCTTGATTAGCTGTGTAACTGACACTTCAGTTGGCTTCTGACAATTCTGAAACAGGAATTGCTTAGCACAGCAGTCCCTGCTTCATTCATCGCAGAGCAGATCCTTGGTCTGCTCCATCTCTACATCCAGACCCCATTTGCCATGGTCCCAGACTCCCTAGAGGAGTTGGGGACCCTGAAAACCATGTTGGGGGGTGCAATGGGGGAAGTGCATTAGCAGGCTGCTACAAGTGATCACTTGTAATTAACCAGTATCGCCTGCTGAAAAAGACGATACCAAGAGCGTGGCTGCAGCAGCAGCCAGGATCTTGGTATAACCACTCCACCAGGACTTGATTAAATGTGGAGCCTGGGTGGTGAGGTGAGTGCTTTGTTTCTTTATATTTGTCGAGAACACCAACAGCCTGCCCTAATTCCCAACTCTATTTTTGTACAGCTTATTGTGTTCTGCCCACATTAATGTGTTCCAGTAACTCATGTTGTATTCTCTATAACTTAAAAGAAAGGAAAAAATAAACAGAGAATGGACCGCAAATACAGTGTAGAGTTAATGCAGACCTAGGAACACAATTTCTGAAATCTTGCCAACTCAGTTCACCATCAGCTGGTAAAAGCATCTACCAAAAACTGAAGTTTCAGTTTTGGGCTCACTATCCCTTTAAGGTTATAAAAGGTTACCCTTAAAGTGTATCAGTGCCCAATTTCTGTGTTGCTGTTAGAGATATTTCGCCTCACTTCCTGTACAACCTTTTTACCAGGCAGGAAGGAAACAATTTCTCCGATGGAGCTCCTGAGAGCAGTAAATCATCACAAGAGTTCTAATCCTTCCCCACTCTATCCTAAACTAAAATAAAAGTGTTGGCTGTAGATACACTTTAAAGAAAAAAGAATAATCTTACAAAAAATTTCCCGTCCGTAATAAATTCTATTGCAAATACAGTTATTGACATATTTGTGGGGCAAGCAGACATTCTCACAACCAAAGGACAGTTTCCAATTATAATCTGTATGTAAATTGTACAATATTTCTGTATTTACAATGATTTCCTGTGGGTGTTCTAGCTTCCCACCAGGATCCCGTAAACTGACTGATAAATTGGCTTCTGTCGACACAGGCACAAATGTATGCAGTTATGTGCCTAAAGTAAGAGCTGTGAATTGGATGGTTAAATGTATTTTCTGTAAAGCACTGCAAAATACATCTGCAGAGGTACATCAAATCCAATTAAACTGTATTTTAGCGTAACTGTGTTTTACTCTGCACAGCAAAAAGTAAAAGAAAGGAGTGTTAGTTCATTAAATTAAGCTTTAAGAGGTTACACCTGCTGTACTTGCGTTGATAATATCATCCATATTACAGGGATTTGTGTTTCCTTTAAAATGAGAGGGGCATCACACATCATAGCTTTAAGGTGATGTTCAGAACACAGGGCTAATATGAATCATCAGTCAGGCTGTCTTTTGCACTGATAACAGAAGAGATTCTACTGCAGTAGTTGCTCTCCACTTGTATGTAGTGAAGGAAAGCAGCTGAAATTACATGGCATTTGCTACGCTGCTTGCAGAGAAATAGCTGTACTACAATGAGATGCTCTTCTCACTTACTCAGCCTCATTCTTTCTGCTGGTGCACTATCTGGATCAGCTGAACTACAACATGCCATGGGATGAAAAGAAAACCATTCTCAACAGCAAAGAGGAGGGCAAGATGACTCTACTACCACATGGTTTCATCCAGCACAGATAAAGTTGGAAGAAAACCTCCTCTAAAAGATTGTGATTTAAGAATACTTTTGGACTTTTATGGTTGTGCTAAAAAGCTTACAATTCGATGGACCTGGGATGTTAAGTCTTTATATACTCTAAAACGTATTTTACTGAATCTGAAACAAAACAAAATAATTTCTTATTAGGAGACGTGTTTTAAAATATTTGCAGATGGCAGTTTACTGGTTTCATTATGCCTTGGTGATAATGGCATCCTTAAAAGAATTCCTTGTGAAAGCTCAGGTAAGAATGTTTGAAACTGACATTTCACAATTGCTAGTATTTGTTCTGTTCTTGTTATATTTAGTTTTATTATTATTATCTGTTCTTCTTTTTTATTGTTATTAATTGTTATTATTATTATTATTAATATTATTATTTGCCCACAGCCATTGGCCATTCACAATTATAGATTCAGGTATATCATATAGAGTCAGTTTTATATTTTGTTAGTATGGATACATGTTACATTCATTTTGGTTTTTTTGTATATATTTTATATTTGTTAAAATATAATTATTTACATATTTTAAGAATTCTGGCTGGTAGCCTCTGTGATCTGAGAATGCTTTTGCAGAAGTAGTAACATTTCTATTTCATTTAATTGAAAAACCCAAAATGTTATTCTGACAAAATACTCAAGGGGGAGACAATTTACAGAAATTGGAAAATACTGCTGTACTGTACTTCATTCATTTTAAAGAGAAGTTAGCTGTAACAAGGGTGCTTTGCTTGTAGACTCTGCTTGTGTTTTACCGGTTTTCATTTCAATGGTATGCATTACAGCTCTTTGAAATTTCAGGTTGCTTAAGGGGAATATCTTGTAGGAAGCTTAAACAGTGTTATAGTTGAATGCAATCTTGCTTACAAATGATATATATCATAATTTAAATTAATCAGAGCATCTGTGCCAGATGTTCATCCAGTGTTTCCTAGAAACTAATACCGAATAATATTTATTCTCTAGTGACTCTTTCTGAGCCACAAATCATGTTATAGTCTGCTGAGCACTAAGAAGCTTTGAAAAATGTGAACAATATTACCATTGCCTCATGCAGCCACATAAATTCTACACATCTCTCTATTTACTAAAGTTGAGGTCACACTGCAGTGTTCACTATTCTTGGCGGGCAAAATGATGCTTGCTTACCTGTACTTCCCTCTACCTGTGTGTTCATATTCACATGGAGGAACTTGCCAATGCTTTATAAACCATTTCTGGGACGTATATTACTATCAATGATAACAAACAATTGAGTAATAGTTTATTCTGAAAAATGTGCAGTTTCATTAAAAAAGCATGGAATACAGAAATATGCTAAAAATAGATGTAGTACCTTTAAAGAGCATGTTTCACACCTTTTGCACTTTCACTCTGTTTGTAAACTGAGGTAATATACAACGAAGTGCACATAAATGCAACAAAGCGTGGTAAAATATGTTGGAGATGCAAGCAATAATGCAATGTATATCCAGCCTCGGGGTAAGGCTTTCCTGTAAAATTGACAAAGACTGATTGAAAAGGGAGGGAGCTTTATACTCGAGTAAATCAGGCACCTAGTGAGAAGTCTTGTACCTGCTCATCTCTGCGCCTCTGTGCATTACTCTCTATTTATATACCGTGCAACTTAATTATGATAAAGATCTCATTACATTTTATTACCAGCTTTAAACTAAAATCAGTATAACTTGTTTATGCAATAAATATTTTATTTACATTAAAACTTGCCTTTATACTGGAAACTACAGGAAATATTGTATAATCATGCTGACATGTACCCAACCAGCAAGCAATCTTGGCATTTTTTTTAGATCAGCGAACCCACTGATGACTTCAGCTAAGGAATGTCCATAGAACAGATATATCCTATTTTGCTTAAGATATCATTGGCAATAATATTAATTAAATATTAATTTAGAGTCCCAGTGTGCTGCTAGCCTTACATAGTGCCTGCTTGCTGCTATCAGGATAACACTTCCTCTGACTTATTCTAATAAACTATGAAACTGAACTATAGTCCTGTCTTTTAGTATTCTCTGGGGATAAAAGTGTCACTTTTTTATGTGCAAAACCTTGTAAAGGAGCAACAACAATAAAAAAAATGGACAGATCTTCAAAAGAAATGTTAGTATCAACACTACTTTGAAGTTTCCTGCACATTTCTTTGTTACTTGCAATGGTGCTGATGTATAAAAAGTATGCTATAGAAAATAACATGCTGTGCATTCTAGCACAATATGGCTTAAAGCTCATGGGACACGGTTTTATTCTTTATAAAAGGCTTTACTTCTGCTTTAGCTGGTTTGTCTCAATTCCTGTAACTGCCACCTTTGCCGTACAGTGTGGCCAGTACAGGAAGTAGAAAAATAACCGATCTACTGGCTGGATCAAAAGTTAATAAAGCTATGTTATAAGGACAATATGTTATTTATGGCCTACTGTGCCCATGTGGAAATTTATACATTGGGAGTACTATAAGGCAGTTGCGTGTTAGGTTCGGAGAACACAAGCGCAATATTCTCATTGACTGATCACTCTGTTCACTTGCATTTTCTATTCCACCATAATGCTTCTCCAGCTGAAGTTAAGTTGCTAGCTATTGAGGCAATTGCAGATACTGGGGATGACGGAATTAGATTCCAAAAATTATGTGAGAGGGAAATGTATTGGATTTATTGCCTCGGCAGTCTAGCTCCCAGTGGCCATAATTTAGGCATTTGAGGTCTCAGCAGTGACTTAAAGTGTGAATCTGACCATTAAGGTGGGAACGCTACTATCTAGTATCAAATTCTATATTAAATAGGTTTGGGCTTGTGTGTAGATGGGTTTGTATATGTATGTGCGTATTTATGTGCATACATAATATGTACATGCGGTCCCACACATGCAATTTATATGTGTGCATGCTGTGGATATATGGGTACGCACACATGCGTTATGTTAGAGTTAGGTAAGGATGGGAGATAAGAGAATATTGGTCTCCTTTTATGCACAACTATTGGGGATATTATCCAGATATGTCATTGTAGTATATATATGGTTTTAAAAATGTATCACCATTTTTTAGTTTTCAACTCTCCTTTTTAAAGGTTTAATTTTTAATCCTATAGTTTTCAGTTTTAATTTTCCTATTAACAAAGTTTTATACTAAATTCATTTATATCTATCATATATATTTTAATCATGCACTTCATTAGCGTTCCTAAACACTAGATTATGGATATAGGATAACCATGGATGTTCTAATTGATATCTATTTATTGCAATCCCTGTAAGCCTGTGGAAACAGTGTAGGCAGTCATACTAAGCTGTTTTTGCCACTAACTGCTTGCAGGGCAGATTGGTCCATTGCGGGGAGTTTTCCTCACTAGCGGAGGCTTCTCACAATAGGACTGTTGTTGTGTCCAAAACCATATATGTGATCTGCAGTGGGGTAATTTCAGCATTGGGCTAAGTTATGACCGTTTGTGACCGAATTGAGTCTTGAATCTTGATTGGCTGTCCCACAGTTCCTATCCACCAGCTGTTAGAGTTGCGCTGGTTCTGAGGAAGGGGACATGCCTTTGAAACACGTAAACCAGACAGCACGGAGTACGGGCTTGAAGCCGGCGGTGAACCGGCAGAGAAGACGGACAGTGCTTGAACAGATGGACTGATGTGCCCCTACTGAGAGAAGTGCTATATATGCCTGAATATATCTACTTTTGTGTGTAAATTACTTTTAGATACTTCAAGATTAAACGTGTCTACACTTAGATGGGGCGCTCTTGTGTTTTGTTTAGTTTTTCTGTGTCATAGGGAACCCTCACAAAATCAAAAACTGCTGTGTTACTATGATTGACAGTATTCATCATAAGTGTAATTTGTTTTTGACCATATGTACACTTTAAACTAGCGGTGCACCGAAATGGAAATTTTAGAACCGAAACAAAACCGAAATAAAAAAAATGTCAGGCCGAAACCAAAACCGAAAATGTTTATTTTTATTTTTTCAATTTTTAAAAATATTTTATTTTTTATAAACTTTTTAATTTTTTTATATTTATTAATTCATTTTTTATATATATATATATACACACATACATACATACACAGTATACATATATAATTGGCTCCTCGTGCTGCTTCTTCTTCCCCTCTCTGAACACTGCTGCACTATAGACTATAATGGGGTGATACCAAGTCCAATTTATCTACTTGCACCATTTGCATTTAACAAAATACATTTAAGGATATTTTAAGGATTACAGATGTTGGGCAATTGCTGCAGATATGTCTTCTTATCAGTCTGATTCTGATGGACAAATGATTGTAGCCCCAGGAAAACACAGAGACAAGAACAGGATCTGACATCATAACCATATAGAGAGAATGACACATGAACAGCAATACTGGTATCTAGTAGTAGAACTTGTGATCACATATATGAGAATGGTTGTTGTACCTATGTCTGTATTAACGGCTCATTAACAATACAGCTGCACACTGGCGGAACTTCCAGGGTCGCAGCAGTCGCAATTGCAACCGGGCCCTGGTGTTCTGCCACTTGGGGGTGCCCAGCGAGGAAGAAGAGGCCCCCCCCCCGATCGTGCCGCTCCATCCCTGCCGCGCTGTCACCCGCAGCATGTACGGGCGGCTGTGTGGCAGGGATGGAGAGGCTCTCACTGGTCCCGCAGAATGTGCTGCAGGCACCGCCGGGCAGCATCTTCTGCTGTGAGGACCCTCTCCTCTTAGCCCTGCCCCTGGCCGCTGAGACAAGGAAGAGGGCCCTGC
>NW_017307169.1:17745-92370 GCF_000935625.1 Nanorana parkeri | reverse complement strand
GCTGGTGCCGACTTCTATTATAATGTATTGCTGGGACTTGTAGTCCCGCATTACTGGTGGTATTCTACATTGCTGTATGATTATACAGCAATGCAGAATAGCTTCAACTACGTAGGACTAGACTACAAGTCCCAGCAATGCATTATATTGGTACAGCAATGCAGAATAGCACCAACTATGTAGGACTACAAGTCCCAGCAATACATTATAGTGGGGGGAGGGGGGATGCTGGTGGTATTCTGCATAGCTGACTTTTATTATAATGTATTGCTGGGACTTGTAGTCCCGCATAGCTGGTGGTATTCTGCATTGCTGTATGATGATTATACAGCAATGCAGAATAGCTCCAACTATGTGGGACTACAAGTCCCAGCAATGCATTCTATTTTTAAGTAGGGATACACCACTGCCAATACTGGGCATTTTCACAAGTACTCATACTCGTGAAAATGCCCCGATACTAAACGCAGATACCGGTGTTCTGTCGAGAACGCCGACGTAGTCGAATTTGCCGACCTCAGCATCTGCGCTTGCACACAGACCAGTATTATTGAGGAAACCGGGATTTATTTACAAAGTATTTAGTTGAAATCGTTAATTGTGACTGTTAATAATATTCCATCCGTCATTTACTGCCATGGACAGTATATTATTAACGGTTACAATTAACCATAACAAACTAATACTTTGTAAATAAATGCCGGTTTCCTCGCAGATACTGGGTCAGTGTTCTCAACAGAACACTGCACTAAACTTATAAACAAGTGGCTGCCTGAGGTCCCGCACTTGCTGGGGACCTCGGCGGCCTTCCTGTTAACATACGGTGCCATGGCGGTTGGGGGGGGCCCTTCATGGTTTCTTGCACCGGGGCCCTGAAGGTTCTAGTTACGCCTCTGCAGCTGCATTAATTTGTGCCTAATATACCTGCCTGGAATTCAGGTTTAAATGATTACAATTATCCAGCAATGATGTTAATAAACTACCATGAACGATGGTTTAATGCATCAATGTGGCAGTATTAATAATTGTCCGCGTTGTCCCTTAGTCACCAACCAGAATCAGATATTCGGTTATTAACTGTCATTTTCCAGGACAGACCAGAAGCTTACTGACAGCTCTTGAGTAATGAAGACAATTTTAGTGCTGTCAAAATTGATGAATAATACCTGACTTTCTTAATATGAGTGTAGAAATAACATTAGTAGACATGTGTTGCGAAAGAAATATAGAGGTACTGGAAGTTTCACACCCCGGGTTGTAATGTAGAGGAAGAAGGTATTTCCACAGTGGGGTGTGCAAATGCCCAAAGGGAGAAAAGAAAAGGGGCTTTTTAGAAAACAATCCCAGACCTCAAAAATAAAATCTTAGAAAAACATTTATTTGAGATATCATTTTAAACATTATTAAAAAGCAAAAAGGTCAAAGAAAAATCACAGATAAAAACATATGCGGATGCATTCACCATCCGGTGACAATACCGTACAGTTATTAAATCTGCAGTTGCTTGTTTTCAAAATTATATGAGTGCTCCTGTATATCCCAACATGTTTCGCCCAAACGGGGCTTCTTCAGGGGAAGAGAGCAGGAGAAAAATATATGTGTCCTAGAGTAGAAAATAGGAAAAACCCACATGTGAGGAGACTAGGGAGCTGCACTTAATCTTATTAGCAAAGTCATCATTTACATTCATTAGACCAATCATAGTAAATGCAATAATATTAGAGTTAGAATGTTGAATGCTTACGTGCATATATCTTCAGGTTTAGTTGATCAGAAGCATAAGCACAAGAATGTGATGAGAGCAACTGTATTTATATTCAGATAGAAATTGATTCTGTCGAGCAAGGATTGCCACACACGATGCAGGTGGGGGGGGGGGTCGCGTCGGAGAGAGCACACTGTAGTCGTCAGGCGAGAGGCAGCAACAGCAGACGCTGTTAAATTGGAGGCTATAATGTTCTGCTAAAAATTAAATATGTGTAGTGGTCATTAGTTCCAAGGAGGGATAAGGAGAGGAAAGGAGGAAAGGAGAGGGGAGAAAACCTAGTATATAGGGATTTTAGTGATCAAGGCATGAGTGTAAAATATCTGTGTGTGAGAGAATTGTGTTAATTTAAATGTGGGGTAATGGAGGGGGTGATATCAATTGTAAAGATAAATTAAATGGGGTATGTCTTATATGAGCGATCAAGCATAAACGAAAAAGAGATAGTAATTAATGATGGCTGGTAAAGACAGGGGTAATTATAGAAAAGGAATAATCCCTAAAGTTGAATGTGAAATAAAGAGAAAATGATCATTAATTAGTAAATCAAAAAAGGTGGTGAGTGGTGATAGTAAGGAAGTATACAGGTGTGAGTAGTCACTGGTGATAAAAAGTGAAACACAATTGAGTGAGCGATAAAATATGCCATAAAGGACAAAAAACAAAACCAAAACGAAAAACAATCGTGGTAAGAGGTATCAAATCATCCAAAAAGTGACCAGCAGTGAAATAAAAGGTCCCGTGGCTGAATATTATAGATGCTCAGTGGGGAAACTCGGGGTGATTGTGAGTAAAAAACTAAGTAGGTCAAATGAAGTTACTTAAAAGGAGATTAAATACTATGAACCGCAAGGAATAGGAGCAGTCACAGGTTCAGAGTTCAAAATGGTGTGGTACAATAAAGGTTTACAATATAACAACTCCTATGAGAACGGAACAAGATACCTTTTGCGCTGTAGTGTGTTGCTGTTTTTCTCCCAGACGTCAATACAGCTGACCGCAATTGCGGTCATTTTATGTGCTGAGCTCCGAACGTCATGTGATGCCGTCCCGCCACAAATTGGGGCGGAAACAAACCACATAGACGTGAGACGCAAAAAAGAGGGGAAACTGCAAAGTGTAGTGATTGCTATCAGATGTCACAGCCTCGATCTTAGGGCAAAGGGGGAACGAAGTCCCAATGGAATCAACATAATTTGATATCCAATCCTTGACAATCAAAAAAGCCCCTTTTCTTTTCTCCCTTTGGGCATTTGCACACCCCTCTGTGGAAATACCTTCTTCCTCTACATTAATGTACATGAGTGTATAACTTGTGAATAGTTTGAGATTCAAGAACCAGTCCAGTTTTTGTAAATAAACACCTAGTAATATTTAAGCAGACCTGCAAAAAAAAAAATGTAAATCCACATCGTAAATACAGTATAAGGTGATTTAAGAAGTGTATGCCACTTTAAGTATATTTGTCATTACTGTAATATTTACACTTTAATTCTTGTGGGATTTTCTTTAACCTGGCACAAGGCTGTCTTTCAATCGCCAGGCACAAAGTACATTTGCGTGTAAAGTTACATCTTAGCAGGAATGTGAAAACCATTGTAATAGGCAATGGAGAATCGGAGTAGCAAAGTCAATTACATTTCTGTACCCTCTATACATCTCTTTATCTCTGTAAATCCCTGGTTCCTCCAATTTGCATACAGAAATGAGGTATTGCAAAACTACAGAGCAAAAGTAGGTAGGAATCTGCGATAAAGTTTGATAAAATGTGAGTGTATAGTTGATCTAGAAGAGGTCTTTATAAAGCCCAAGTTATTGACAACTCCTGCTGTGTTATCTTACCCTGGTGTTGGCAGTTTTCTCAGACTTTTATTATCCCATTACTGGGAACAAGACAGTTACAGTAAATGTATTGAGACTTGGGTTTTCAAGATGTGGACAGGGAGGTTTGTAGCACAATGCCTATTATGAATAAGTGTATTCTAATTAATTTCATAGAAGCTACCATCATCTGCCTCATGGAGTATATACATGTTTTTGGGAATTCACCTTACACACTCTAATGCTAAACACAGGGAAAGCACCGATACTTTTTTTGGTATTGAGTAGGAGTACCCATATTTTGTTTTCGGTACTCGCCGATACCGAGTTCCAATATCAGTGCCGTGTGTCCCGATTATCAAAAAGTCTGGCAGCGAATCAGGTCCCATTGCCCGGCTACCTGATTGCCTGGGAAGCTGGTTTTCTATCGAAAGAACACTAGCTTCACTTGCCGAGGCTGCCTGGCGCTCCTGACCAATCAGGAAGCCAGGAGGTGGGTCATTAGGTGCCGCCCATCTTCCTGATTGGTTAGGAAACCAGGCTGCCTGGCAACAAGTGAAGCCAGCTTCCTAGCTAATCAGGAAGCTGGACGGTATGTCATGACCCGCCTCTCGGCTTCCTGATTGGTTAGGAAGCCAACTTCACTTGTTGCTAGGCAGCGTTGCTTTCTGACCAATCAGGAAGCCAGGAGGCAAGTCATAACCCACCGCCCGGCTTCCTGAGTGGAAAGGAAGCTGGCTCCATGCTCCCTCGGCACTGCTGGTCAGACTCCCTCTGACCGGAAGTCCCGGTATCAAAGGTAAGTATCGGAGCGTTTGGGCGAGTACGAGTACTCGCCCAAATACTGTGTATCAGTGCATCCCTACTAAATACATAATCAATTACTGTGGAACTACTACACAGCGTCTGAGTCAGACAATAGTGGATTCCATAAAATGCTTCTCGGAAAAATGTTTAAATTCTTAATCGATTTCCTTCAACACTGTACTGTTGCTGGACTGTCCAGGAAACATTTTGTAGATTTTTTTGCCTTGAAGTTAAAGTACTGCTTTGCATATTTATCTGTTCCGGGGTTTTTGCTCTATGTATGTAAAAGAGACATCTATCTTGAATAGTCACCAAATACTCCAGAACAATAATAAACATTTACCGCTGGCATTTTGTTTATATTAAAGTGTATGTAAACCCTACATTTATTTTTTAGTATGCTTGCCATCATGACTCACTGAATATTGTTTTTTTTGTAAACCTGCTGCAATGTTTATTACAAGAAGTCTTGGTAGTAACAGCGCTTTCTGTTGAAGTCTGACAACACTAAGCCACTTCCTTCCAAGTAGCAGCAGTGTTGTCAGCCTAATGTGTGAGCTCCTTTATTTGACCATGGACTGCATATTAGGTCTATCAGATAGGCAGCCCAATGGCCAACTAATGAAGTGCAAACATCATGCTTACAAAGCTCCTACTAACTCCGATAGAGTGGCTTATCATTGTCAGCCTGCAACAGAAATTATGTGATATTATACGCAGGATCTCAGGTAAGAAACTTTGCAACAGAGTCACAAAAAATATTTGCTGACAACTGTATACAGTAAGGCATTAAGCCTAGATTTTGGGTTCACATACAGTTTAAAGAACTCTGGGCAAAACTTTTATTGACCCTGCAATGGGGCTACTCCCCACACTGCAATGGTTAACTGCTGTTTTTTGTCTAGGTGCTAAAAACAAGGTATACTCACCCGAGCCGCTGAGCCAGCTCCCTGCTTCTCTGGTCTGTGAAGCCTCTCTCCTTCTAGGCTGCAGCATTGGAATGTTCCTCAGCGCCCTCACATCTATACACTGTGTATGGAATATGATGATTTACAAGACCTTAGGCCCCTGCAGAGGAGGGGAGGGGTTGGATGGATTGGTCTAAAAACAAGCTGGCTTTTTTTTAGCACCTAGACAAAAACGAGCAGTTAACCCTTGTAGTGTGGGGGTAGCCCCACTGGAAGGGTAAAGCTGCCCATACACTGCACGATTCTCGTACGAGAATCGCGGGAAATCCCGCGATCGTACGAGAATCGTGCAGTGTATGGAAGGCGTGCGACCGTTTCTACTGTACGGTTGCACGTCTTCAATCGAACCAGCATGTTTGAAAACCCGCCGGGAATCGTACGATTCTCGGCGAGTTGGTGGCCTGCTGGTTCGACAACTGCCGAACGGGCCGGTGTGCGCACGCGCACACTGCCCGTTTGCAGTCAGCGTAAGCCCGCCCCTCATTACAGTCATCGCAAGCCCGCCCCTCAGGGGGCGTGGCTTGCGATGATCGAGAGTGCGATCTGCCCGTCCAAGATGGGCAGATCGTACGTTTTTTTAATCCCTTTACAACCATCGCAAGACCAAGGTCTTGCGATGGTTGTACAGTGTATGGCCACCTTTATACAAGTTTTTCCTGGAGTTCTTCTAATATAAACATATTTTAGTAGTGACCATCAATGCAATGCCAAAACGAACATTTACTATACATTAAAGACTGTGCAATTTCTAACCATTTTTTTCATAATAGTATGTTAAGAACAGTGAAAATGGACACAAATTGTTAAATATATGAAAATTTAAAACCCCCCATTTTTCTTTCCTGTATAAAACCTCTTGACCTTTTTATAAAAAAAAAAACTGTTTACCAAAAAATCAAATGTAAACCTCCAGGGATCATTTGTAACCTTACATGAGAATAATTAAAAACAACACTTGGACTGTTCTGGTAGAGAAAGTTAAAGTACAGTAATAATACTTACCTATAATAAATTGCTGCTACTATTGATAATAATGCATTTTCTCTCATAGCCTACCACTTGAAAGCCTAAGGAGGTAGATTATGTTGATGACACATGTTGAATCAGAGATAGCTTGAGGGGACTCTAGAGACACAAGCATTCATTAAAGCCAGAAGACAGGAAACTCCAGCTCATTCCTAGAATTCCCTTTAGAGATATTAGTGAATTAATAATGTATCAGTAGTACTGATGGAAATAAAAAATTGTAGTCGTAGTAAGTAGCTTTGTTAATCAGTATTGATTAGATTACATCTCGCTGTGGTCCCAAAAGAATGAAAGCAGTACCAGGCACTTTGTATGTTGCAAAGCAGAAGTGTATCAAATAACAAAGTTTATGAAACCAAGTTCACTGCCCACACTGTAAGAAGTTAAAAAAATTAAAGTGACACTAAACTCAGGAGTTAATCCATAAAAATGCATTCAAGTACCATAACTATCAACAAAAATATATCTTATTTGTGTATCACTCGGCTGTAGACAGGGTTGGACTGGAACAAAAAATAGCCCTGGGCATTTTAGACTGAGCAGCCCAATCACTTGATGCCCGACAGACCCCTCCTCATCGCAGTTGGGGGGAAACACAGAAGTCCAATCCAGGTGTGGGGTCAGCTACTGGTAAGTACAGGAGGGCTACAGCTGACACACAAGCCGTGCTGCAACCAGCATACAGACCTTGCCACACTATGCAAAACTTGCAACAACCAACATACAAACAAACCTTGCAACAACATAGGAAGCTTGCTAAAGAGAAGTCTTGTGATATCCTCAGCAGAGCTCCACCTCCCTAGTCATTCTCTTCACCCTGACTACGGTGTACAGGTCAGTGCTCCTTAAATAGCACTCACAGTTTTCCAGCGACGGTGGCACAATACCACCTATTCTGTACACAGTCGAACCACAACAACACCGCATTGACAGCTTTTGGTTGAGTCTTTCAGAGCTGACGCTCTATTGGCTGGAACTCTGCTGTGAAACATAATTTCCGCTCCTAATTGAAAGCTTTATGTGTAGCAGAGAATGCTGACACTTAGGTGGATGCTCACATAATGTAAAGCAGGCATGCGGGTATTAAAATGCAGGTTGCCATGAGCACAGGCCAAATAAGCGGCCAAGAGGCCTAAGGCGGCCATATAATTTGCCTAATTACAAGGTACAATATATATACAGTATAGACTGTGTGGGTGGTACATACAGTACATGGTTTATAGGGGACAGGCAGGTACATGATAAATATGGGTCCATAGTGTACAAATGAGTATTCAGTAATCAGGAATGTTTGAAGAAAAAAAAAACATTAAAAAAAATGATTACCCATATATATTAATATTGCTCATCTTCTACAATGGTATTACTTACTGAGTATTATTTGCCTTCAGAGCTGGCAAAGCTGGCTAGTTGTCTTTGAGTAGCATAGCCTGTCCTCAAAATCTGGACTGTTCAGGTGATGTCTGCTTTGCATGTCAAACAGCACCTCAACAGGACATGCAAGTCCAATGAAATGCAGTACAACATAAAGCAAAGCAGGTCAAATGCAGCCTCCGAACCACCATTGGTATTGCTCAATTACAGTCAATTAGCTTTTGCTTACCTGTGTTTGAGGTGCATTCCAAATGCATGTGAAACACAGGAAAATAATTCCCATCAACATAAGCCTTTAGTTTGCTAAGGCCCATAATGCTGAGAGACATGTATACAATACTGAACATTTTATTACTGTAGCGCTGACCCCCGAAGGAGCCGCTGAATGCCCGGTTCATCTCCAGCCTGTCTGGGGTATGATCTTTAGCTGCCCCCCCATTAGCATTAACTGTCCTTCTTCATGTGCCCACAATAGCTGATGTCCACTCCAGTAGTATAATGCAGAATAACGTTTATTGAACATATTCACTGGGGAGAGAGGGTATAGTGGTTCTAAGCTTCCAGGGTGTAACAGACATAAGCTCCAGACTCACCAGACTTGGTTGACATATCAGTGTAGATATGCTTGAGAGGCAGCGGATAGCAACTGAACCAGCAGATGGGCAAGGATGAATATAGATCCTCAACAGGAAAGACACCGGCCATGCTCCCAAAGTCCTTAGGTTCCAGGAAACTTCAAGAGCCATCATTGGTCCTGGGTCTCTTCCTCTAGCAGCAACACGGGCCTCCTCCATGTTGGATGCCTCAGGGAAACATTTCCCTCGAACCAGCCTATGCCCACCCCCAGGCCTTAGGCCTAGCCCGGGGGGACAGGCTGAACAGCACCCAGCCCTAATCCATGGCTGGTCCCGGCTAGTCTGAGCACATGTGAAATCCCTCCAGTATACTGTATGTACCCTATCACAGCATGCACCACTGGTTGAGAGAAACCCAGCGATTGGCTACTGCACTGTACATACACTACAGTGCCTCTCATTAGCTGTCCCACAATATGACAGAGTCACACTCCACCCAGGGGGAACACGCAATGCCTGACACGTGGAATTAACCAGATAACTGCCACTATAATCCAGCCAGGCTGACTACAGCCCTTGCTATCACTAAATGTCTAGTAGCCACATCACAGAAGGTGATGTTGGCTACATTACCATATTTGAGTATTCAATAGTTAGGACCTTGGAAAATTAGGTGAGCTGTCAGATTAAAACTTGAGGACTAGAGAACAAGCAATATTATTATGTACTGTACATCTAAATATATAACAATGAAATGTCAGTATCTTGTGGACAGAGAGGTACAGAATCAGGAGGCAGAAGGGAAGTCAGGGGCAGGCTAGATCAGTAACTTGCAAGCAGAACAGTGTCAAGTTGCAGAAACAGAAACAAACAGAACAGAGGATACAGCTGAAGATCTTTCAGCAACATGCAGCAAGCATCCTTAAATAGCCCGTCGGCACCACTGACTGGAATGGATGTGCGCATGTTTGCATGTGTGGGCTGCGGTCCGTGAGCATGAACGCGTCTCCGTCTATGGCACCATAACGCCTTACTAGCACACACCTATGTGCAGCAATCTGTGCAGAAGCTGTAGTAGCAACACGGGTCGGATCTCCCTGGCACAGCGTTTGTAAAAGAGTTATAGGTCAGGTCTATGTTTACAACGAATAATGACGTGTTACCACGTTAAAAAAAAAAGATTAAAATCCATGTTACAAAAGACAGAATACTCCAATGTTCAGAGGTCTCACATTGCAAAATAGTGCAATATTTCCAATTGTACAAAGTAACGTGATGTTGCAGCATAGACGGGTCCTAATTGGATCTACTTCTAACTGGGGCTGTAGCTAGTTATTATAAATTCCTTGCTGATATCAGGCTCTGTTTACTATGGTTTATTTTTTACAGACAGAAAAGCATGGGGAGCAATTTTTAACTGCAGATTGTTATTGCACAATATGATATTACTAAATGCAGCTGTCAGCTCAAACTAAAAGAGTAACGCTAAACTTCAAAATGTCAGCCCCCATAGTATTGTATGGGTTACTGCCAAATGCCCCCAGTAAATCCCAAAGTAGAAGATGGAAACAGGGTTGTCAGGTATATCTAGATACAGGGATGAAAAATAAAACCAAGCATGAGGATTTAAGGTACGTAAATACTTTTAAAGTGAAACAGGAAGATGTAGAACTGAAAAGTGGAGAAACGTGTGTAGCAATGACCCCCACAGGACCTGCTGGTAATTTTGAGTTCTTCCACCAATTGTGTGGTTATCTGCATCAACAACACCAACAACTTCTGTAATTATCATGATCAAGTCTCTAGGTTTTGTTTTTTTTACAATTTATTGCTCCATAAAAGAAAACTCAGGAGAGAGGTTTTAAGGATCCACTCCAGCAGTAACTTAGTTCCCAGAGCCCCTAGCACATTGCAAATGCTGAGGCCAGGCCCGTCAGCACATTCTTACACAAACCTTCTCCCAGGGAGAAGCATCAGGGGATAGAGCCTTCTGGAAGAGTACTCCCAAATATTTATCATTCCCCATCCATACCTTTGAGTCAGTCCCTCAAGGATTGATCAGGTAAATATTAATAACCTGTGGTTAACACTCACACACTGTATGCTGGAGTCCCATCCCAGCAACAGGTGGAATCAATCAACCTGCCAGACTTAAGGAAAACCTGCAACACACAGAAAAATAGATGCTCAGACTAGCTAGAGTTCAGCAATAAATGCAATAAATTAGAGACACAACTGCATCAGGCAGTGTCACAACATGTGTAAACAAATACTATTATTATTTTTATTGTACAGGATTTATATAGAGCCAACAATTTGCACAGTGCTTTACAATATAAGGTTACAGTTAAAATACATTTATTACAGTTAAAATACATTTCAGGACAAGATGGTTAGGAGGGCCCTGCTTATGAGAGCTTACAATCTAATTGGGAGAGGCGAGTGATACAAAAGGTGGTATCTGCATGGGGGTGAGTTGTTTGAGAAACTAATAGTTCAGTTGTTAGGTAGAGGTGGGATAGGTTTCCCTGAAGAGATAAGCTTTTGTGGATCGCCTAAAGACAGACAGAGTAGGAGAGCCTGGAGGTGAACATAGGAGGATTTGACGAATTGATGAGGAAGCTAGAATAGATAAAAATAAAAACTTGGGGTGGCTAGGAAACGCATCTGCATCCATAGTTACATAGCTACACAGTGGGTAAGGTTGAATAAAGACACAGGTCCATCTAGTTCAACCTATGTGTGTGTATGTTTGTGTGTGTGTGTGTGTGTGCTTCTCTGTATTTAATTGGCTCTTAGTAGTTACCATATCCTTGTATATTTAGCAAACTAAAAAACTCATCTAAAGGGTGTCTTGAATATATTTATGCTATCAGTGGATACTACTGACTGTGGAAGATAATTCCACATTTTTAATACTTTCACCGTAAAAAAAAACCTTGCGCAGTTTAATATTAAACCTCCTCTCTTTTAACCTTAAGTTGTGCCCTCGTGTCATCAATACAGTCCTTGGTGTAAACATTTTGTTCTGGATATTGTGTTCCCCATTAAAGCACCTCTTTAACAGGTTTAATTTCTCAAGATGATTTACATAATTCAGGCTTTCTCTGAACTCTAGCTAGAGGAAGTCTTTCCTGAGGATTGGTGACCAAAACTGAACCACAAACTCAAGGTGTGGCCTTACTAGTAATTTATAAAGTTGTAAAGTTATGTTTTCATCCCTCGATGGGATCCCTCTTTTAATGGATAATAGTATCTTCAGTGGCATCACACCTGGTGACACCATCAGATAAGGTGACACCAAAATTACTGAGTCATTTTGGTGTCACCCCTGCTAACAATTCGGGCACTCGGCCATGTTCCAAGATCCCAACAGTTGCACGGGTGAGGAGGGGATCGTCCCCTCCTCTCTTTGCCGCCATCCATTACCACGATGGCCATCAACAGGTAAGTGTGATTGATGTAATTACACATGTGCGTGATGGTGTTGCGCTTGCGCAATGACATCACGCACCTGCTCAAAAATATCCCAGCGGGGTGTCACCCGGCGGCCGCTATGGATGAAACCCCACCTGGGGACGCCCCTGAGTACTTTGCTAGCCGCTGCTTGGCATTGCATACTGTTGCTCAATCTATAATGACCCCCAGGTCTTTCTTCATGCCCGTTTCTCCGCAGTGGAGCACCCGTTAGGTAGTAGTTTGCACAGATATTCTTGGCTCCCATATACATAACCTTGCATTTTTCAATATTAAATCACATCTGCCATCTTGCAGCCCATGCCTCAATTTTATCCAGATAGTGTTGGAGTGAATTTATGTCTTGTTGAGAATTAACTACCCTACACAGTTTAGTATTGTGATTGTAGTCCATCACGGGAGTGAGCTTGCTACTTTACAACACACACATGAAAAACAAAAGTAGTCACCCTCCAGAAAGAAGGACAGTGCCAGCAGGAGTTCAGAAATGATTTGAGGGTCTGCAGTCGAGTGATGCACAAATAAGGTACAATATTGTTAACAGTTTAGGTACTTGAATGCATTTTTAAGGTTTAACTCCTCAGTTTAGTGTCACTTTAATAATGTGTCAATGGCTGTTATACAGTTTGATTTTAGCTTTAACAAGTTCCAAACTCACCAGAGTTTTCATCCAAGAGTGAAATACAGCTTCTGCTCTTATTAGGTTCAGTCAGAGTTGAAACCTTTAGCACTAAACCCCTATTCTCCATTCCTGATCTGGGGCAGAATGTAAGGGCAGAATGTATCTAGACTTTGGAGTAATCTATTCTCATAGTTGTAATAAATGTTTCAGTGTGTAAGTATTGCTTAAATCACCTTATAAATCAAGTTTATAATTTAGAAGATGTAGACTGTTTAAAAAAAAGGCACACCAGCCCATATCTGTGTAAGTGAGCAAACTTTGTTCTGGTCTAGCGGTGCAATAACAACTGTATACAGATATCACTGTCATAAAAATACAATTGTTATGCTCATAGTCAGAATGTAAAGGCTCAACATAACTTTTTTTCCATTTGGAACAGATATTATTGAGACTGAGTAGTCCATATAATTTCATACCACCATAAAATACTTTTAAGAAAGGTATGCTAATGGAGTCCTGCACTGAAATATCAACACTGCACACCTAACGGACCCTATATTTCTGGATGCTGCAGCAATGTGCAGACTGAGCTTCATTTCATCCAAGTAAGAAAATATGTCACCAGCACACCTAAAAATCTTAGTTCAAACAAAATGCCTTTATTGACGTCCATTTAACATGTCAGAAAGCAACATTTCTGAACCTAGCAGTGTCCCTTCATCAGGATTAGTGACCAGACTAGACCCAGCACATCAAGACCAGCACTGGACCCTGGTCTGGGTAGGTATTCCACTTTTAGTTCATTGTGATGGTTTTGTCACAAGCACTTGACTAGAATCTACTAGAATCGGATAGACTTGGACAGGGTCTCGGGGCATAAGTGGTATGTGTAACAATAAGTGGCAAGGTGTAGTGTAATGGATAATCCAGCTAGATTTTTATTTGTCACTATGATCAAAAAAAGAGGTGAGCAACATGTTACAGTGTATAACAAATCCCCCTTTATCAGGGCTGATAAATGTATACGCTGGAAAAAGTAACTGCTGGATGAAGTACTGACATCCTGGAATTGGATTTGTTAAGCACATATTTAGTTCCTTAGCATTCAAGCAGAAACCTTAGCAAGCCCCGCATACGTGCTTAACAAAACAAACTGCAGAGTGTCAGTCCTTTGTCAGATTAAACATATCACTAAAATACTTTTAGAGAGACCAGCCTAAATAGTACATATCACAATTGGTAGATATCTAGCCAAGCCCTGGTCAAAAGGAGGCCATAGATTTAAGTATGTCTACTAACAGGCATATAAAAACATAACTCAACCAAGTTCATCTGTATAGCTGTGCAGACGGAAGAGAGGAGAGGAAGACTGGAACTGCCAGGGTAATTTAACTCAAAGATGAATATTTTTAATTGGCACATGTACCCCAACATGTCCAATGTCCAAAAAGAGGTTGGTTTTCATATGGACCTATGGCCATGAGATTATCACCTAGTCATAAGGCAACTGCAATCTCATCTCTGTGTATAATCTTATCCATACCTAACACTACAATTTTTGAAAGATGGCGGTTATTGCATTAATGAATGACATACTGACCTGTATTATTGGTAAATATATAGCATTTGAAAATCTAAACAGGCAAGGACATAAAGAAGCAAAGCTTCTCTGGAGTTACAGGGCTTGTGACCGAGCCAGAAAATACCAGGCCACCTAATAAAACATTGTGTCATTTATAGAATCAATACTTACAAATGATGCCAAACACATCTTTAATAATGTTGACAAAACTGTTGGCAAAAAAATTAATGTATGATGAATAATCTTAAGTTTACTGTATCTGACTCTGGCAGCAATACTCTCTGGAAATCACACCAGCAGGCTTATTAAAGCGAGCCAAAAGCAAAGTGTAGAAATCCATAACAGCAAATAAATCATCTTTACCTCATCTGGCAGTAAACTGATAGCTGGCTCCTATAGGCTACATCAGTTTGCACTTCATCTTAGGTCTCTGTGCTGCTTCATTATAATGTATAAGCCTGAAAGTCACCAAACCTTTTCAGCAGAATCTTCCACTCAGTAACACGGAACTGTCTCAAGTGGGAGCTTGTGTCCTTAGCTCTTCCAACTCTTCAATTACAATTCAATTGATGTGTAAGATTAATTCTATGAAAAAAGATACTGAAACGCTGGGAATTCTGATTTAAAGGGAAAATGTAGTGTATTTTTAGCAAGCACATATTTGGGGATATTATTTCAGTGTTTATAGTGACACTAAACTCAGGAGTTAAATCTTAAAAATGCATTCAGGTATGCTAACTATTAACAAAAATGTAACTTATTTGTGTATCACTCGGCTGTAAATCCTCAAATCATCTCTGAATTTGTGCTGCCATTGTCCTTCCTTTTGGAGGGTGGTTATTTTTGTTCCCCATGGTCCCTGTGTGTTGTAAAGTAGTTGCGACTCCAAACTTGCTCCCGTGATGGACTACAATCTCACATTTAGTTTACTAATTTGTACTGATATTGTAGCCTATCATGGGTTTAGTGTCACTTTAAAGAGGAACTTTACCCATACCTTCAAAATAACAACAAAGGCATCTTTAGAAATGCTTAGTAATGGCAATGGCATTCCTTTTTTTCCTTTCCTCTCCATTCTTCTCACAGTGGCCATTTTTACTAAGGGCAGATTAATCTATCTCCCTTTACTACCTGCAATTCTGGCACCTGTTACTAGGACATGTGACCATGCACATCATTTAATTAGAGTTGAGGACATAGAGGGACCACAGCAGGAGTGAAGGGGGAGAGAGGTGAGCACTCACCAACACAGGGCGAGGATCAGGTTAGTATATCCTCTGTATTCCAGCCCCTAGAGAAAAACGAGTTAAGTGGGTAGCATTACTGCAAGGGTTAACTTTTTACATTCCTGGAGTCCTCCTTTTTCATTTGAAATAGCAGATGACTCAGACTATATATGTAGATTTGTCTGGGTAGAATCAAATAACCTCTCTGTATGACACAACATACACAGGGACATATCAAAGAGCAGTTCTGGGAGCAGCCACAAATGTAGTTGTCAAAGCTTATTAACAAGAAAGCCGGGGGGGTATTACATTCAAAATCCCCCTCCTTCCCAGGCAATAGTTTGTTTCTCAGCTACAACCTGTGCATGCCCAATATCCCTCAGTTGCATACACTCTAATGTCTCTGTTAAAGTCAGAGACAGTTTTTATTATTATTACTAATGATTTAGGTACTGTAGCACCATAATATCCTGTGGTACTGTAAAAAGATGGTGATTAAAGAATCAGTAATACAGATTATATAGACAAAAACAGAAAGGCTCTTTATTAAAAAGTTACATACACCATAAAGAGGAGCACCAGCTGGCCAGGTATAAACATTATGGCTGGAACGGGCTGGACAGGATACCAGAGCTAAATAATTATGAAGCTGAGGAAGGGAATGATGGATTATACTGTATCAACTCAGTGGGCATTGGCAAAAAGATAGAGAAAAAAAACTAAAATTGTCCTTACTCTTTAAAGTGCCTTTCAGCTTGTTTAGTATATGTAAAAACTTCAATGTGCACAGTCTGGGCACATTGGAAGGATTCAAAGAATAATGGGTCATCTGGTTGACTGGGAGCCAGGATCAGGTCACGTGTGGAGCATAATATTGAGTTCGGGATTGAAAGGGCATACTTGTTGGTGACTTTCTTCCAGCAGGAGAGTGAGTGCAAGATTCCTTACATCACCTGTCCTTTTAAAGAGCCAACTCCAGACACTCTGCTAAGATATACTATAATCCAAAAAGTGTTTTTTGATTAATTGCTTAAGAGAAAATGCTTGATCTATTGGATTAGCATCAAAGTTCGATTAGCGACAAAGTATTATATTTTATACAAGATCCCCATGTTAGGACAATATCGTTGCAACTGTACTAATCTTTTATAATTGGAATTTGTCAAGGACTTATATCTGTAGGGCTCTCAGCCAAAAGTACACATGATTTTGTACAGACGTGCTCACCATTTGCTGCCTCATTCTATGCACCTCCTGGTGCAATGTCTGGGTTATCTCTTACTGGAAAATCCCCGTATCTGAATTCCCCTGCAGGAGCAGATTTGGGCACATCAGCATGTTAGTACTCATCATGATAAGTTCAACACTCATGGGTAACTTGTTTCACTTTTGCATTGCCTGTTATGGAATTTAATAACTGATCGTGTGATTCTGTCAGGATCTTTTCAGTGTTTTCTGACTATACATTGCACATTACTCTGGTTTTAACATTCAACACTGGTTACCCCTTGCATTGACCCCTGGCTATGCTACTTTCTTTACTCCATTGAAGCTATTCCACTCAACTGCATACTATGCTTAGTCACTATACATGTAACCCCACAAAAATTTGTTTAGTTTTGGATCAATTCTGATTTTTATTTATTTTGGGGTTTTTTGGATTTCGGATTCGAAATTCGATTTGGTTCATTATTTTGGATCTATTTGGATGGATTTCTTTAATTAAAAATGAACTTAATTATTGGAGGTTTTTTTGGAAATTTTAGTTCTGACACCATGTGCTCTCCTACTGCTCTTATTAACTCTCTCTACTCCACAACAAGAAGTCAAATGACCGTGTCTGTAATGCAACCCCTAACAGCCCAAAAAAATCTGATTGGCCAGAGAACAGTCACTTGTCTGATTTAGTTTCATTTTGACAGATGGATCTGAATTTTTGTTAAATGAACATTTGGATTCGTTTGCATTCAAATTCAGAAATTGGCCGAATTTAACGAAATTCGTACAAAGATCCATTTGGAACTAAATGAAATCTACATGTCTATTAGTCACACCCCGACCTTAAACTAGCTGGTTACTAGTGGCTGGTACTTTCCTTAACCTGTCCTGTCCTTACACAAGTAAGGCGGTCTCAGGAATCACGAGCTGGGAGTTTCTGCCTCTCAGGTGCTGTGATGAAATCGAAGATTGAGTGTTCTGCGCTATGGAACAGACCAAAAAGGAGAAGGGTCCCAAAGAATAAGGGTTAACCACAAGCTGCTGGAACTACTAGACAGACCTAGCCATTCCTTGATAAAGTCAGGTGACAAAACGAGTCGGGAGGCAGGGCTGGTGTTTAGGACACATCCACAGTCTAAGTAATACTGGCTTCATAGTGGACTAGCCAGGAAACGCTCCCGGAAGCAATCCAAGGGCACCTTACTACGATTAGGGCGGCTTCCATTACCGGGATACCAACATCTCTTTTGGGACCAGGACTGAAAGTGCACTGCAAGATCCCACGGAAGGACGGAGTGAAGATCATCCCCTTTCGGCTACTACGGTGAAAGAGAAAGCTGATCCCTTCCCGGCATCTGGTGAGTGTAAGCCCTACGGGGACCCATTGTCTCTCCGATACATCATCCCCCAGGATACGATCATTTTGGATCCATTCATCCGAGTCTTGGTCTTTTTAAGACTGAAATACCTCTGGACATTATCTAACTTTTTTAGGACTGATTGTCCATTTGTTTTAAGGTTTAGGACACACTCACGACACATTACTGCACTTTTACTAGTGTACCATAGATGACGATAGGTGCAGATATGTGTATACTAACACACGGATAAAATCACGAACACACGGTTTAGTATGTAAATATATTTATTCACATTTATTTAAACATTTTTATCAACTTATATAGACATTTCATTCATTGCTGATATAATTCATTATTTAGCCATTTTTTGTTCATTTTTTGTTCATTTCATTTACACATAATTTCATATTTGCTTTATTGTTCACAAAAGGATGGTCACTTTGTTTATCTAGAGATATATATTTAGTTATATATTTATTCATTTATATTTTATACATATCCCTATACTATTCACCAACAATTATTGTGTTTCCACCATACACTAGGAGACCCATAGCGCTTACTATTTTAAAACCAAGCTGTGATGAAATCCACGTACTCCAAAACTGATGGCTTGATGAGAGCCTATCCCTATTCGGCTCGTATGTCTGAATATTCTCTTCTATCTTTTGCTGCATTCAATCCTAGATGTTTAGAGTAAGTTTTTTTTGTACATTTGTCTAACACCACACAAATTTGCAAAATTGGTGTGTGTGTGCAGAAAATATGTATACAGTACATAGTCAAGCTTGACACACATACTTCCAACTATGTTTGACTATTGTGGTAGATGTGTTAATTATTTTGATTCATTCATATACAATTTGTTGTGTTGTGAAATGTCTGTTCCTTGATTATGGATTACATATAACATACAAATTTGCACAGGAATGGTTAACATTTTACTTTTTTATAATTATTATTGTTATAATTATAATTTCATTATTTTAAGTATACTAGTGTAATGAAAGAAGTGCAGTTCTTGCAGTGAATATAACACCTTTCTTATTATAGCTTCCATGTGACAAATTATATGTCATTTGGGATACACAGAGCCAACAATGCTGTGCCCAAATCATTGACTATACATTACAATACATGTGTTCATTCATCAGAGCTTGGTGAACAACTAATTATATACTTTGAGCTTCATACCTAGAGCATTATAAGTATGGATGTACTTTACATTGCAGCTCACCCAAGACTTGGGTCTATTGAATTTTCTTAGGATGTTATTGAATGCGACTGAGAAAGTCTTATTGGGTCTAAGCCATGTAGTTGTCAATTACTTAGTGCCATAAAGAGATATTTTTGGAGCTAGAATCCTCCCTACGATGTACAATGTACGATGTACATGTACTGATGTACGATGTACTAACATAATTAGTAGTAGTAATGATAATGTGAAACTGATTTATAACAGTTTTGAAATAATGGAATCATTAGGAATGTCAATTTTCTGTTTTGTGTTTGGAATGTTTGTCATTTTTCATCACATTATGAATTTTAAATTGTCCATCATTTACTAAGCAACACTGAGTAAATATGCTATATGACGCATGTTTAGTTGCTAAGCAACTGAAGAAATGTGCAAAATTCAGCAGGTTTGACTAGTACTAATTGTAACCTTAGTTGCATTAAGGAAGCTTATTTATTTTTACATTTTAAAGCATTTCTTTATAATGCACCAATGCATCTTTCTTTTATAGTACCAGATACAAAAACATCAATATAGTGGCTCAAGCATATATTCATCATGTAAACGCTTCATGGAAATAATAAGCTGGGTTGATTCCTTTTTTTGAAATCATAAATAACCTGTTTAGGTACATCTCAAGGTACAGAAAGTGTGCAGGAAAAAACAGAAAGTATTTGCCAGCTGCCACCCATTACACACACAAAAATGAAGAAGCCTTAAAACACTGCAGTAATGCTTTTTTTTTAAATTTACCAATTTACCAAGTTTGACCTGTGAAGCAAGCTCTCAGTGTTGAGAAAATTCGACATCCCCTTTCCACCACATCCTACAATACAACCCTTTTTCCTGAGCACCCTAAGCTCAAAGGTTCATTATTGTTAAATGGAAAGGCTATTTTTTTATCGCAGGCTATTTTTTGGTCGCAGTCAGATACAGCTTGGGTCTATGTTCCTATCCCCTCAGTTTAAAGTACTATTTAACGCTCTAATCAAATCCTCCATTCAATACTCCATTTTATTATATTTTAAAAAAATGTTTACTCGTATACAGCCCAGCAGCATTTCTCCAAACTTCCAGTTGGGAAGCATAAATAACTCAAGTCACTTAATAACACTCAGTAGGCTAGTCAGGTTGAGGGCACATTGTGGAATGGCATAAATCTTTATATAGAGGGCACTGCCAATCACATAAGATACGAGGGAGTAGAAGTCACTGGAGCCCATCATTACTGAGGGTAACATGTTGGCACTTTCAGTTTGGCCACACAACCATGTAGTCCCGGAGCATGCATGACAAGATTACACTGGGCCTGTAGGGAGTCCATACATCTCTTGCATTGTCTCCCTTGAGGCAGAAGTAGTTTTCTTGCCAAAACAAAAGCATTTTCTGCAGGAAAAAAATCAAAACACGCAAAAAACAGGGTAAACACTAAGAGCTATAGTTTAATAAATAATTTTGTTGTATAAAGGTTAACATTTTAAGTTTATCACTCAAGATCATAGAATGTTAAATGCTTTGGAAATTTTTAATTGTTACATGTTTCTCACACAGATTGTAAAGAGTGTAGTCTGAGCTCACTTACATTCATAATGTCTTTTGGTAGTAGATTGCATCTGTTCTGATACCATGTTCTGTTACAATATTAATCTTTTTCTAAAGGCTTTTCATCTTAATACTGTAGACTTTGCAGGATTTTTGGACTGTCAGTCAGGGTAAGAGGAAACTCTTAAATTGTGGACTGAAGATAACTCCTTTACTGAATATGTTGCAGGAGCAGGTTAATAATAGGAACACAACAGGGACGTGCGGTCAGGGGAGGCAGGGGGAGGCAGAGCCTCACCTAGTATTATGGAGGTAAAAGCTGTCAGCTTCAAGTCTTTGTCAGTTTCAAGGTTCTCCGGCTTTTGACAGGTAGTTAGGTCACACAGCAGCGGGCTTCCCCTCTGCTTGTGTAACCTAACTTGGTGAGGCAAGAGCTGTCACAGCCTCTACTCTATGTTAGAGGCCTGAGGTCTGTGGATGGCTTGGACCAATGGTGAGGCGCTATTGGTCCAAGCTGTCCAATCAAAAAAAATAAAAAATGGTGAGCACATCGATCTCGATGCCTCAACAGTGACGAGCAAGTGAGGGACAGGGAGGACCCTCCCTGTCTCTTCCCTTCCTCCTCCCCACACAGCTTGGTTACCGAGATGGGTAGGAGCTTCGGTGGGACAGGGTAGAGCTTCGGCAGGCTGTGGGATGTCTCAACCAGCACAGAAGGCACAGCACATCACTGGAACACAATATGAAAAACACATTTACATTCTTACGGTATTAAAGCTTTACTCTAAATGTGACTTAGTGCTTCTTAAAGCTTTTAGTGGCAGCATACTCTACCCCTCTACCCTATTGTTCTCATATAAGTTTAAAATGTTTTACCTTTATTAATAGCCCTCAATGAAAAATTCTTGAACATATTATTGACGCAGTTTCATAAATATTTGTGGGGAAACGTAAAGCCAAGATGTACTAAGGCTATTCTACTGAAGCATAAAACAGTGTAAGGCATAGGTCTTTCAAACTTTAAAGACTACTATATAGCTTCTATCATGGACCAACTTACACACTGATTCCAACTATCTAAAGAAATCTGTGGAGCTTGACTGAGCAGAAACTAATGTCATGCCATCAAACAGTATATATTAGCCACAACTGTGCTTACTTATCATGCACCAATGGACTATGAATCCACCTCTGCCTCTTTTCACGTTTGGCTTTCTTGAATGTACTGGGTGTCTTTTCAAGATACAATGTGGCGTAGATGATAATGACTTGGAGAGGCAGTTGTTATGTGCTAAAAAGCGAAATAGAGTGAGCGAAATAGAGTGTTATAGGCATTTAAAGAAAAATCTTTGGGTAAAAAATATGAGAGGGCTGCTATTTATTTACCACCAACTGAAAATGCTATAAAATGCTATATGTACTACCACAGCAGCCTGTTTATATTGAATGTTTTATGTATTTAGTTTCTTCCCTTTTAGGGATAAGGTTCAACTATGATGCTACTATGGATTCATGGCAATTTGCAAATGTTTGGCCAAAAAATGTGCAGATTTGCAGACCGAAATAAGGAGAATCAAATTATGCCAAGCATAACCTTGTCCCTGGTCAGCTGAGTCACGGGAGCAAAATATTTAAACAAATGGATAGCAAAGCCTCCTTTCTTTAAAGAGAGGGCTTACAGCTGACATATTATTGATGTTTGTTGAATCTGTAAGAGAGCTGACAATTATGAGTAGGGAACAATACTCACTGCAAGCAGAAGTATAAATGTATGCATTATAATGTAATGTATTATTGATGTATTCTATATTGAATATGGGAGACACCTTTGTGTTTGACCATAGTTTTCATTTCCCTTCCTCCCCACAACCTTTCCACCCATCTTATTTTCTTTTCTCCATTCCTTTACTCCTTTTTTTGTTTTTGCTTTTTTTTGTATTGCATTATATTTTTCTAAGATGTGGTAATGTTTTTGTCTTTGTATTTTTAAATATTTAAAAATCTAAGTAAAATATACTTCATTAAAAAAGGGCAAGAGATAAAGTCCCTTGGATTAATGAGGTCCGGACAAGACATGCAGTCCCAGGATTACATCTTACAGAGACACTGTCATCAAGAAATACTTGTCAGGCTTCTCACATAAATAAAATACCTACAATTATTATTTAATGATGCTGCCCTTGTATAGGAACTCATTATGCCCTTTGTCAGTAACAGAGATATAATTTTCTTTAACCTCTGACATTTGCAGACAGCCGTGCTGCTCCTTTTTCCCCCCTGCTGGTCCACCAGTGTGTCTGGCTGCTGCCTGTAAGGCCTCCAGTACTCTGTAAGAGGCAGTAGGGAATAGACTGAGTTTTCTCTGCCTCTGTCTACCATTGGAACTCACTACTGTCACTGATAATATGCAGACACTATCCCAGACAATTTCAGGCATTAGAAGCTTCACAGGCATAATCTAGACACCTTTGTAAAATAAGGGACAGCATGTGGCCTACTATAGAAAGCCTCTGACCCTCCTAAAAGTGTCAGTGGTAAGAAACTTTGGGGCTATTACTGACGAAAGACATAATGAATTGCTATAGCAAAGAAAGCATCAGTAAGTGCTCATTTCAAATATTTTATATTTGTGAGCAGTCTGAAAAGTGGTACCTGAAGACAATGGGGGTGATTTACTAACCTAAACACACGCACGCACCAGGTGCGTGTGATTTTCACACAGCAAAGCGTATTTATCAACCAAAAAGTCTCTAAAAGCATATTTCCACTAATGCCATATATGGAAAAATCATGCACATGATGCATATATAATGCTGCTTCACAGTTTAGACAAAAATGGTTAGCTCATGCATTTACATTCCTGCATTCATCAACGCAAGCAACACAACATAGAGCTAATTTACACAACATCACCTTGTAATTCATGCTTGGCTTTGCTAAACACACCTGCTGGGTGTGTACACACTACAAAGGTGTTTAGATTCCACCCATAGATCATGCTGGGAGGGAACACACTACAGAGGTGTATAGATGTTCGTGGTGTGTTTATAAGGTTAGTAAATCAACCCCAATGTCTCTTAAAGGACCATGCTGCTGGATAAACCAATGTGGTGTTTTACATTTATAGTTGTTCACAGTGGTGCAATATGATATTACCAATGACACGGTATCATACAGGTTGGGTGCTATATTTATTCTTTCATAATGGTTCTGGTTGCAGACCATTGGTGCAGCACCTTTGTTTTTCAAGCAGACTTGCATGTAAGACAGAATATATGATATGGTATGATTTTATTGATAGGATTGATCAAATACACTAGTGAGCTATGAAGCAAAATCAGAAGTTTCCCATTTTTGATTTATGATTGGGATACATGTATAAATGTTAAAAATAAGATCTTATTATTTATTCTTTGTATTGATTTATGATACATAATTTGAAATGTTATGAGCATGAAAAAGTAAATCAGAAAGATCAGACAAGGGTGGGTCCCTTAGCTAGCTAAGAGTTCAAGGGGTAGAAATTCAGAGGGGCTTATGTATTAAATATGAAGTAGAGCAATTAGTGTATATTCAGTTCTAGCCTTTACCTTGTTTAATTTGTCTATAAAGTAAGAGGGAAACCTGTTTGGCATTTGTGCGCAATAGCAGTTTTCATACTGCTTTTTTGCAGATTCCATTATATTGGTCTCAATATGCATCTAGGAACTCACCTTTGGGGGCCTGGGGCAAATGCCTCTTTGGCCCTCATTTAAAATAATCCTGTAAGTTAGAACTGGACAGTGTGAAGAACTTAATAGGGTGACAAAATAGCTGTGGGGATGGTTCCTTTGAGGCTTCTGGAACCACAAATATATTTTGGTGCACTTTTCGAAGTCTGTAGAATTTAGCAGGATATTAAATAGCTTTGGGGACAGTTCCAAGAGCGGTTTTGGGAGCATATTGTGATGATAACCATTTTCATGAACTTTACAGAGTTTTTAGAGTCTGGTGTTATTTTTACTTTGTTGCTAAAACTAATTGTATACATACTGTGGAAGCAGCATGTTATTTTGTCATTTTGTCATTGCATTTAGAAGAATTTAGAAGCAACAGGCTATTCAATAAGGTAGGGAAAAGTGCAAAGCAGAAATACAAACTACAGTTGCCCATAGGAACTAAGAAAGATTAAATATTTGATCACTAATAACATTATTTTGATTAATGTAGGTTACTTGCTATACCTTGCCCTGGCTCCTTGGTTTACTGAATAAATCTGAAAAGGGCCCATATGGTAACATCCCAGTATGTTTCAGGCACTGTGGTATATTTAGAAACAACTTGCAGGGCCGTTTGCCCTGTGAATATCTGTAAACGATTGCTTTATGCAAATGAATGCCCAAACAAACATTCTTTAGTAATTTTCTCTAAAAATGCAATGAATTTAGATAGAGTAAATGGAGCATTGGAAATAAGTATGCCTCTCAGTGTTATCTAGTGGCCATAAGGCAGAATTACATGTAACAAAAAAATAGAAAATGCATTGCCTTATAAAGAAGCAACTAAAGAATGTTAGTTTTGCCATATATCTGCACAGAATGAATGTTCACAGATATTCACAGGGTGAAGGGCCCTGCAGATAGTTTATAAATAGACTCCTAAGACTGGATTTCATTCAGTGGTCTGCAGATAGGTATGTGGAGTTTTTTCAATCAGAGCAGTGAGCAGTGTACAGTTTTTTCAGTCCTGGCCTGAAAAAGTGCTGCTAACCTATGTATAGAATTTACTGTCATTAGCTCTTATTCAGTAAGCTCTAACACTTATCTGAAGACCACTGAAGAAAATCAATTCATAGCAAATCCTTTGCTGAATGAATGGGTTTACCTGATGATATATCAGACTATCAGTTACACTTCATAAATCCAGAGCCACTGTTAGACTGACCATTAAACCTAACAAAGTATTCCTCAGTGGGCCTTCGTAGCAAGAGGAACATATCTGATAGAAATAACAAATAGGTTTAAATACCTTTTAAAATACCTTTCAGGTCAAATAGCAAGAGAATTACTGTAAGTTTAGTTATTTTAAGTCAGTTTGTGTTTAGTCATAGTTTGTACAGTGAATATTTTTATTCCTACAGTGGGCACATATACAATAACTTCATATATACTGCATCATCAATCTGAGACATGTTTATTGTGATTTTTTTTTATTTAAAAAATTTACAGTAATTCTAAAAATACATTATTAAAGTAACACTAAACTGAGGCGTTGAAAAGCATCTCAACTAATAACAAAAATGTAACTTATCTGTGTATCACTCAGCTGTAGATCCTCAAATCATCTCATGCTGACACTGTCCTTCCTTCTGGAGTGTGGCTACTTTTGTTCCACAAGGTCCCTGCGTGTGTTGTAAAGTAAACCCTGCTCCAAGCTTGCTCCCATAATGGACTACAATCTCGATACAATCTAGTAAACTAAACGTGAGATTGTAGTCTATCATGGAAGTGAGCTTGGAGCCACCCTTTCAGAAGGAAGGACAGTGTCAGCATGAATTCAGAGATGATTTGATGATCCACAGCCGAATGATACACAAAAAGGATACATTTTTGTTAATAGTTAAGGTACTTGAATGCATTTTTATGATTTAACTCCTGAGTTTAGTGTTACTTTAAGTTTCAGTTTTAAAGTAACAGTTCTTTCTTCTGTTATCCATTTTTTTAAATCTATAAGCAGAGGACTACACCTGCACCATTACACATAAAATGTATCAAACAATTTCACATGTATGTTGGTTTCCATGCACAATATTGTAAGAGCTATTCCTGCTTATGAAAGATATAAATGAATTAGGTCGCCATTAATCAGACCAGCGTACATGTGTCAGCACTTTACAGCAGGATGTATTTACTACTGAGAAAATCACTTTGTAAATTGAACAGCCTCCATCCTGCTGGGGAGGGGAGCAGGCGCAATGTTTTAGCCAGGCTCTGTGTTGACTTGTTTCGGTTTTTACATCTCATCTGCAATTAATCCTATTAGAATGCTGTCCTAAACATGTCTGCCAACAAATTGCAACAAAATGAGGTGGCAATACCTTCATTTTACAACGCATGCTAGCAAAACAACCACCTAATTAAAGGGTTATTACCATCAACAGCTCTTGGTATGATTACTACCAAAGTTGTATAAATAACATAAAATGTTTATTAGGACCATAAAAAATGTTAATATTAAAACATTTAAAAGAAATATAAACCAGTGTGGACCATTATTGTTCAGTATAGAATGTACTAGAGTTTCCTACGTCTTCCTTTTAATTGTCAGAAAAAAACTTTCATACTTTTATTTTTATTATTATTTATATAATTTTATACTTTAGTTGCAGCCTTTCCTAGAATTGTGTATTCAGTAACTCCAGATACTTGGGGTGTAGAATCATAGATGCCAGTTTTTTCCTTAAATATACAAGAATTGCAAAGGAACAACAGTTTTGTTGGGCATGTTTTCTTTCACCCACATCTACATGTATATCAAAGATGTTCCCGGAATTGCTTCACAACATATACAGCTGCAAATGTTATCATACTGCATGTATATACAGATATATATTAAGGTATATATTATCCATCTAGAGTAGGCACTTCTTCTTCAAATGGTAACTGATCCCACATTTGATCAATAATTATATCAAATTTTTATCTAAAATGTATGCCAATAGATTGAATACATTTCTAGGTACTTATATACATCAGGATCAAGTAGGCTTCATTTTGGGAAGGCGGGGCCCGGATCAGGTCAGGAGGGCTATCAACCTCATCTCATTACTTAATCATTGTTGGGATGGCGATCCTCCTCAAAAAGCATTCGACTCGGTCTCTTGGGAATATCTGTTGCAGTTGCTCAAGACTTGGGGCGTTGGACCCTATTTTCTACATATAATCCAAGTATTGTACTCTTCACCCTCAGCACAGGTATGCTTCCAGGCCTATATGTTAGATCCCATTCTAATCCGCAGAGGCACAAGACAGGGATGCCCCCTATCGCCACTTTTATTCGCTCTCGCAATTGAACCTCTGGCTATGTTGTTCCAAGGTAGCTTAGACATTAAAGGAATTAAATGCCAGTCTGAAGAACACAAATACGCTCTGTTCGCAGATGATATGCTATTATTTGTGACCTCTCCTCTTGTGTCATTGCCTAACATTATGACACTTTTGGAACTTTTCACTGATTTCAGGTCTCCGAGTCAATGCTTCTAAGTCTGTGGCTCTCAACATCAACCTCCCTCCAGAACTGTGGTTGGGCCTTAGGAGTTCCTTCCCATTTGAATGGCGTTCGGATTTTCTCCAGTATCTTGGGGTGAAACTCACCCCCTCGTATGCCCAATTATATCTCACAAACTATCCCCCTCTCTATAAACTCCTTAGAGAAGATATGATTAGATGGTCCCCTTACAATTTATCTTGGATGGGCCGTATCCACTCAATTAGAATTACTATATTTCCCAAAATGTTATATTACTTCAGGGCCTTGACCAATCCCGATACAACGGGTGGAACTCATCAAATTTCAAAAGTTTATTTTCAAATTTATTTGGGGTGACAAACGTGCAAGAATCTCGCAAGATACTCTTTTCAAATCTAGATTTCAAGGGGGTCTAGGTGTACCCAATTTGCTGTTTTATTATCGGGCTGCACAGCTGTCACAACTCTCCTCTATATATCGGGAGGCAGTAATCCCAGATTGGGCTAAGATAGAAACTACCTCGCTTAAGGACATTTCTATCGAAGTCCTAAAATGGATGACCTTTAAGCAAAGGCCAAAGATATTGGCTCCCACTTTGTCGCATTCTATGGTCCTCTGGGATCAGTTACGTGGCAAAGAAAGCATAACCTCCTCCCACACCCCCCTTGCACCACTGTTCAACAACCCAAATTTTGTACCAGGACTCTAGCCTAAAGCTTTCCAATGGTGGATTGACAAAAGCCTTTATAGAATCGGAGACTTTGTTAAGTTTCATAAACCAATTTCTGTCTCTTATTGTCTAAATATAATCTCGCCCAGTTTTTCGGTGGTGGAATAGGTGAAGAATTCCAACGCTTTCATTTTTTGGTGTAACTGTATTTTATTTTGAAGGCATGCTTAAATACAATTAAATAAAAATTATTAAATCAAAACAATCTAAAATATAAACAATCAACTTCCCCCCCTCAGCGGGCCACGGTAAAATTATCAAACGTTGACCGGTCCGCGGCGATAAAAAGGTTGGGGAGCACTGGACTAAGGGACTGCTTAACGTATCCCTACTAGAGGCTAACTATAAGGTCCTCTGTCAATGGTACTGAGTACCAGCTAAGTTGGCGACCATGTTCCCAGGATCCAGTGCTTTATGCTTCAGAGAATGCAATCAACAGGGCACTATGATTCATGTTTGGTGGGAGTGTCCAAAATTGCGTCCGTTCTGGAATAAGTTTTTTGCCCTGCTCTTCAGCATTCTCCGGACTCATGTCCCGAGAGATCCACAGCATTTACTGCTAAATAAACCGGTTCCGGGTATTTCTGAGGCACAGGGCAAACTCTTGTCATTTTTCTACTTAGTGGCCAAGACTTCAATCGCGCGCTCCTGGAAAACCGAAAGGGTACCATTCTCTATGGTACGGTCTAAATTAAATTGGATAATGATCCACGAGAAACTATATAGTATTTTGCAAGACAGATATATGAATTTCGAAGCAATATGGGAGCCATGGTTGACATATCAAAAGATTTTAAATCTTTCGGGCACACAGGATATCTACCGCTCTGGAAATCTGAACCTTAGGAATCTGCAACTTTTTCTACTTTTCTTTCTTCTTGTTATTTTCTGCTAATTGAACAGTATTTCAATTTTTTTTATTATTGATTGGTGGAAGGGGTAATCCATTCCACCACAAGAAACTACCATGTGTAGACATAGCGAGGAACAGCAATATTTGTATTGTTAAGAGAACAATTATATAGGACCTCCTGCCCCCAGTTATTATATAGTTATATGGGCTCTTGTAGTTTAACTATGCATAGCTAACGGAACCACTAAGGCCTTAAATACTTTTAAGAGGGGGGGGGGGTACTGTGTCGATATTAAAGACAACCAGATAATTGGCTATGATGCACATTATATTTGACTGTAACAAATTATTTCTGTATAAAAATGGAAAACCAAAAACCAATAAATACTTTGAAACACAGAAAACAAAACGGAACAGAGTTCCATTTTAACGGATCAGAGGTAATCTGATGTAAATGGACACATGTCCCCTTACATCTGACTCCCCATAAAGCTAACATGGGTCCAGTAACTGGATGGAGAAGAACGTCACAGTAGTGACATCCATTCCTTACTGCTCCAATCAGTAGGGGATCTGCGCCCGTCTGAAAATGGCTTAATGTGATATGTGGTATGTGAAATTAATCTCTCCCCTATGGAGGAAGTCTTTAAGGAAAACACAATTTCTGATCTTACAATAGTTCTGTGACTTTCCATAAAAGCAACCCTGTAGAATATTGTTGCAGCTCTTGCAAGCATTTAATTATTTAGTTCTTTCTACCAAACTGATTTTGCAACAGTAACTATGTAATTTTTATTCTGCCAAAAAATCTTGAGAACTGCGCTTGTCCTAGAGTTTCTGGGTTTCTCTACCACACAGATGCTGTCACACTCTTCCATCTGCTCTTGTTCAAAATAAAAAATAAATACAAAATCAATAGTAAGAATTCTGAGGATACAAGTTGTTTTTGTTTTTTTCACTGAACTCATTAGGTATATCCTTTTGCATAGTCACCTGATACACAAAACATGAAAGAGTGTTAAAGAATGTTAAAAACATTCAGATAAAAACAGCTCAGATTATTTTCTCCTAAATGCGACCCAGTTTTCAATTTGACCATTACTTATTCATAACGTATAGTGTTTCATTCAAATGTATTTCTACTTAAAGATTTTTATGTGACTGTGATTAGATTATTGTAAATATATATTGTCAGCAAGTGTTATTAAACCACTTTTCAGCCTATAAAATGTGATTATATTTGTGGGAGAGGGTTGTAATGTTAATCCTTTTGCATACAGCTGTGTTCATTAAGAGTATTTGATACTAAAATGCTTTTTTTTCCCTTTAACCAGGATTTTTACCAAAGGTAAATGCAGTATTTTGAAAAGGGGGTATCAAGCTCTATTTTTAACCAACTGAGCCTGAGTGCCATTTTAAATTGGCACAGGGACAGCGGGTATGTGTCTCGGTGCCCGTTCTGTCAGATTCTGGCTGGCATGTCAGCTAGAACTGCCAGCTGTCAGTATCTGCCAGTATAGAGCACTAAGCTCAGGAGTTAAAATGATTTGTGCCTGGGCTTCTGATCTTGCTACACAGTGCTCCACATGAGTTATTGCAGCAGATCACTGTAAACACAATACTTCTGCATTGTGTTTATATTTGAAATTAAGTGAAGACATAAATTATCTCACCGAACATCATCCTTGTATGGAGTATCAGGCAGAGCTGAAGGAGTCCTCCCCTGCCTCTCTCTGAAGCAGCAGCCTGAAATAGATCACTATTAGAAGTGATTTGTTAATGCACCGTTGCAAGGGGAGGGGGGTTAGACCAGATCTCCAATGACCAGATCCACATACCCCATAAACAAAACAAAATATAAAATGTTAAAAAAAGTAAACTTATCATGGGTATTTGTTATAAACCTCCAAATATAGGGGAGGAGGGAGAAGTCAATCTTCACTCCCATGATAACCTGCACCCCAAGGTACTTAAGGAACTAAGCCATGTTATATCTAGACCTTTATTCCTCATTTTTAAGGACTCCTTAATGACGGGTAGGATCCCCTGTGATTGGCGGAGGGCTACGGTAGTCCCAATATTCAAAAAGGGGGCTAGGTGCCAACCTGGGAACTATAGGCCGGTCAGTCTAACATCGGTAGTTTGTAAAATGCTAGAGGGTATAATAAAGGATTATCTGGTAGAATTTGTTCAGGAAAACGGGATAGTTAATGACAATCAGCATGGGTTCAGGAAAGATCGTTCCTGCCTGACTAACCTGCTAACTTTTTATGAGGGGGTGAGTAGAGATATGGACGGGGGGAAGCCGGTAGACGTGGTATATCTGGATTTCGCAAAGGCATTTGATACGGTACCACACAAGCTACAGTTAGAGCGGTTAGGGTCTGGAACTCACTGCCACAGGCAGTGATTTCAGCAAAAAACGTGTAATTGTTCAAGAAACTTTTGGACGATTTCTTAAGGGACCGTAATATACAGGGGTACAGTTACTCCTAGAATGAGATCCTAATAGGTTGGACTTGATGGACTAATGTCTTTATTCAACCTCAAATACTATGTAACTATGTAACTATGTAATGTAAAAAAATTACATATATTATTACATATAATGCATTTATTAAAAAATTCCCTTAGCAGATTTATCCTGACCAACAATGAACTCCCATGATCTGAATCACCATCCTACTAATTTGTTTCCTCACCAACCCGACTTAAACTTATCTAACTGTCATGCTAATAATTTACACAGGCCAATTATTTTTTCCAGTGACCGTCGCAATGAAGTTTTAATAGGATAAGCTGTTCTAAAGTGAAGTGCAAACCTTCACTTCGAGCTTTACCATTATGTTATGTTACATAAAAATCATCCTTTTAATCAGCAGGCTTTATTGAGTATATTTTGGGGTGTATATCGCTAATTATGTATGTTGTCTTGGTAAAATTGACAGGAAAAAACTTTTTTTGTAATTTATTCACCATTTCTTCCTAATTACAATTTAAAACACAAGAATATATGTATCCAAATCTGCTATAAATTAAAGCCCTATGTGTTCCTAGAAAAATTATTTATGATATGTTAGATGGGACAACAAAACCTAAAAGATAGCATAAGTGCATACTTGATACGTTGAAAAAAAATGCTCTTGGACTTAAGGATAAGCAAATAAAGGCCCTATGACTCAAGGGATTAAAGTGAACCAAAACACCAAAAAAATATTTTACAAACACCTATACCCCGTCATCTACTGCTTAAATTGATAAGTTGTGCCATGCTTGATTATAAACTGCCCCCATTTCTGAGGACAATCATAGCAATGTGACATGTTGCTCCTGAGTGCAAGTGAAGCTATTCATTGGTTGGTTTTGCTTGAACATCACGCTTTGTAAGTGCCTACCAACTATGGCTCCGTTTAAAGTACTGCTGAAGCATCTGATAGCTAAGTATGACACAAATTCGCTTATCAGTTAGTTTGTAGACAGATTATCACTGGATGCATTTCAATATTCTACAGATTAAAAATTAACTACATTTAGTAAACATTAAATAAAACTACACTTCTGAAAACCTCCTTCAAACAAATAAAGGGTTGTATTTATAAAACATTTGCAGAGCCATTCGTTCTGTGAAAATCTCACTTTTACATTCACAGCATATTAAATCCAATAGATGGGGGCGGGTAGCATAGCAAATTCCTATGTTCCCCAGCTCCAACTAGTTAGCATAATATGCTGTAATGTTAAAAGCCAGATTTTATGAGAATGATTGCCTCTGCGAATGTTGTATAACTTCATCCCTAAGTTCTTCACCTCATAAAAATATCATACGAGTTACCAACTATGCAGCGCCAACTAAAGAATAAACTAACTAAATGGACATGTTTAACTTTGACTTAGCAATAAACTGTTATCGGTGACATAACATAAATCAATCAACAATCAATGTGTGTGGATCAGTGTACTAGGAATTGTTATACCAAATATACATTCATGTATACCATAAATGCTTGTGAAATGAAATGAAAAAAAAAATATAAAATGACAAAACTTGAGTGACTGTGTTATGTGCTTTTTACGATATAAAACACAATTACCCTGGACATAAAGTCCCGCAGGGTCCCTGGAATACTTAGTGTTGGTGTAAAAACACAGTGAATAACGATAAAGTGTTGCTGGTGCACAAAGTCTGTGAGTTGATGTGAAAGTCCCGTGCACCTTGTTGGGGATATGGGCAAATGCCGTACGTATCCCCTCAAAATGTGCACTCACCGTGATGTAGTGGCTGTGATAAGCAGCCAGACGCGTGTAAATGAAAACTCACGGAGCCGCAGCGTCCTCACCGTGTCTCTCAACAATCCGTAACCAGCAAGCGGTGTGTCTCCATGGTCATATAAAGAAAAAGACTTTCATTGTGTAACAATTTCCAAATGGGCTTTATTTTGAATCCAATAAAAACAGAGTATTCCGGCCGGCAAAGCAATAAAGTAACGAAATCCTGTGTTTGGTATGACGTGTAGTTAGGCCCGTCCCTACGTGTTTCGTCGTAACAACGTCCTCAGGGGGTTGTGCAGGGGGTTGTGTGAGACCTGCACAACCTCCTAAGGATGTCGTTATGATGAAACGCGTAGGGGCCTGTGGACAGGCAGACAGTCTGCTAAATCACTGTTGGGAAGGGGGAGCTGGATGAGAGAACTAACCTGAATGACTACTGTGCCTCCGCTGTGAACTTTAAGACTACATTGCTTCAAAGTGCCTGCAGAGTAAAGTAAGGGCTAGTCATAAAGTTAATTTACTGCTTGTTAAATATATTTTATGTGAATATTTCCATGTCTCTATCATCCATAGAAGGACACAGCCTGATGATAATTAAGCAACCTAGGGTTATTCTGCCACCTGCAGGAGAAATAGAAACTAGACACAAGAAAACTAAAGGTCAGCCCCCTTGAGACTGTAATCCCTCCCACTTCACACATGGTTAAATTCTACTTAGTGTCATTAGAAGGATTGATGTTCCCTCCCTTCTGCTCTGTTTGTGACTAAATTAGAAGAATGCTTCTACTTTCAAGTGCTACTAGTAAATTCATGCCAGATATTGATAATCCTGGAAGTCTCTCTAGTAAGCCAATGTGCACAGGTTTTCCTATTTTATACCCATGCCTTGCAGTCAGCAGTCTGGCATGTTACAGTTACCACAGGACTCTACTGTTTGGATCAGGCCAGTATATAGGACCACAGCTGCAGCAGTTAACTTGACCCTGTCTTTGAAGACTCCATTATGTGGACCATTTAGTACAGGACTCAGCTATCCAGTTCAGGCTAATATTTCTGGAGATTCCTGAGTTATCGAGACTAGAGATGTGGCAATTCACCTGATCCTCTCTCTTAAGACTCGATTTTGTGGTCCAGTTAGCACAGGCCTTTGCTATTGAGGTAAAGCCACCAATCTGGAGATTCCTAACTGAGTTTTTAACACTAGAGCTTTGGCAATTCACCTGGTTATCATATTGTATGTTCCGTGGAGGAAGTTCTCCTCTTATTTATGAGCTCTTCCTCTAAAAGCTGCCAAACCTACTGGGCAATGTGTAACACAACAGCTTTACTTACTTTTGACAGGTGAGTCATGCTGTAATTATTTCTCTTTGGTTCTGACAGCTAAGCAGGTTTCCTCCTTCTGGAGATAGAACAACTTTTGAACCTTAGCTCCACCAGGTAATGTGCCAACAATGTTTGTTCTTTTCTAATGTCCTCTTGCTAACGGGTTACATTCATTTCTCTATCTGTCAGGCCTCCCATTGTTCTCTCTGTCAGGCCTGAGTGTTACAAAGATCCCTATTTTCTTCTGTTTGTGACATCTCCTCAGCATTATTATCCCATTAGGTAGCCTTTTTTTTTACATCACCTTGGTCAGGAGGGTTCTGAGTTATCAGTGTTGTCCTGTAAGAACCCCATTTGACCTTAAATAAATCAAGATTGTTTTGTAACCAAGGACCACCCTTATACCCATAGTGGTTTCTGCTTTTCTCCTTCTTGAAAATAATGTTTTACTTCCCTGTGTCTGACTCCGGTTCATGATCATGAAGGTCTCTATCCATTTTCTGTATGTGGTGAACACCATTAGGATTTGCCTCTTGGCCAATGCTTCCTTTAGCCTATAGATTAACTGTTTGTTATTCCAGAAGGTCCTATAAGATGCTCTTCGACTTTCAGATCCCCTATTTCTGAGTAGATTTGACAGATTGTTGTGGAGGCCTAAGATTTGTGGTATAAGTGTTTCCTTTTCCAGTTAAAGCAATTCCATTAGAGTAGTGCTTCTTGAGATTTTCATTATCAGATTACTGTGTATAAGATCTGTATGGTTGTGACCTGAAGTTCAATATTTACATTTCCTAAGTTCTATAAGCTGGTTGTGTCTGCCACGTTTAATACTAGTTGTGATCTATGGGTTCTGGAATCGTGAGTTCGATGACCTTGGTTTTAACCTTCTTTTTTTCTTGTTGGGCTGGTTCGCCTGGATTTGCTTGTATGTGCCCACCTGTCTGTGTGGGCTGCTTTTGGACATACATAGATTGCGTAATTATAATCATGCTGCGTCCCTCAATGGACATTACAGAAAATAGGATTTTTGTACTCAATGTACAATCCTTTTCTCTGAGGTTTTTTTCAGGAACACAGCTCTCTCCCTTCATTCACCATTGTTTTTTCTCTCAGGGTCGCTACAACTGAACAGGTGTGAGAGGTTATAGCCACAAGGGGCTGACCTCCAGTTTTCTTGTCCTCAGTGTACTTTTCTCCTGTCAACCCTAGGTTATCAAGACGTGTACTTTAATGGATTATACAGTGTGTACAAACATCCTTTTTTATCATCTGCAGTTTAATTTTAAGCAGAGATGATAGTAAGACATTTTCTCATCTTCACTACTGAATGTACCCTTTACAACAGACTATAGTTTTTACCAAATATAAGCTGTGTTCTGCATGTATTCTCCTTCACCTCCCAATTATTAATGGCTTGTATTCCAGTTTGTATTCCAATTATTTTTAAAGTTTATTAGATGTTTATTAAATTTATCAAGAGAGTCAGACAAAAACAGCTTGTTCTGAACACACAGTACAAAAAGGCAAATGTTTTTATTTGCGCAAAACTATTGCTTTCTGTGAGTGTTTGTACTGATGTCATTAGCAAATTTGTTGCAATATGTTACTAAACATCTTTGTAAACACTTTAAATACACTTTTTAAAACTTTAGTTTGTGGTGTGGGGGAAACAGCTATGCAGAAAGGAGAGAAAAAGAAAGAGAACACCATGCAGATGATTCATGGTGTAGCCCACACAATGTACATAGAGGTGGAGAAGGCATACTGCACTGCACTGTATTCCTCAATATGCGCTGAACCATTTGTTAAGTGCTTGGCGCGGCTTTCCTGTTTTACCATCCATCTGAGCCCACCCTAAAGGTATCTAATTTAAAGCGAACCTGTCACCACAATTTACCCAAATAACTCTGTAAAAATCAGGCTGTCTATACTTACCTTTGTTGAACTGCCATTGCTTCCCATTTTACAACAGGTATTCAACCCTTCAGCCGGGTTAAAGTGACATTAAACCCTCAGATTTTTTAACATAAAACAATAGTGTAATGTGTGCCTTACTGTAATCCATGGTTGTTTCCCTTCTCTTTGCTGCTCTTCCTTTTAAATCCTTATCTCTTCTCATGCTGGGGGAGAACTTCCCTTTGCAGCAGACTGCCTTGTCTCTGGAATGGATACATGGTGTCTGTGTGCAGGTTCACAACCTGAGCCAGCACTACAGGAAGAGGCACTCAGCTGCAAAGGGAAGTTCTCCCCCAGCATGAGAAGAGATAAGGATTTAAAAGGAAGAGCAGCAAAGAGAAGGGAAACTACCATGGATTACAGTAAGGCACACATTACAGTATTGTTTTATGTTAAAAAATCTGAGGGTTTAATGTCACTTTAAGTACCCGTTACCCCTGTCACATGCTGTGGTTTCTCATGGGCATTCTACACCCCAGAAGTGTGGAATACCTGCTGTGGCTGGGGGATAAGAAGTGGTGCTTTAACAAACAGGTTCCTGCAAAGGTATGCATATCTTTTTTTTAATCTTTTACAGGGTCTTTTTCTTTGAGTACAAGTGACCCTGTGATGACAGGGACACTTTGATGGTGTGACAGAGGTCACACTTAAAATCTCGCTCAATTCTAAGAAAATCACACTAAGCATGAGTAGAAAAATTCATGCTGAGAGATTACTGCTAGTTAAACCACATGTCAATTCACACTGAACATATGATGAACATAAACATAAGCAGAGGTTTCCTTTAGTAAAAATCGGATGCCAGAATGATCAGTAGGGTCAGGAATGTAGTCAGATTGTTGTTTTATAGAAATGTTCATTTTTCTTATAAAAGTTTAAATTGGCCTGACTCCCTTTTCACCTTCTGAGCTTCCTAATTGGTCCATTGGTGTACTAGGCGTCCTGACTCCAAATAGTGAAGCAAGGGTTGATAATGAGCAGGATGTTTAATAGGAGAATTCAAGATTTGAATAGAACTTTAGCTGCATATATCTATGAAACTACTGATTATTCTCACACATAGCTTTTATTGAAGGCAACCTCTGCATATATACATATTTTCCTCAGATTTTCAGTTTAAATTAGAGTCTTCCTGCTAAAGCTCCATTCAATCACCTGCAGGAAAATAAACACCGTCCTTGCACCACATTGACTTGCAGCTTTGCAAAACCGATGAAGAGATATATTAGAAATATTAAAAAACAAGCACTATGGCTGCAGAGAAGAATAAGCTTTTGAGATGTTAAAACAACTACTGATGCTGAAATGAAGGTGTTTGCTAATGTGATGCTAATTTCAAAAGAAATATGACAAAGGATTAAAACAGCAGGTATTATGGCTTACTTGAGAGAATGCCACAATGCGGGAAACAAGATGACAGGAGTAATATGACTAGGAGTGCTATACTTAGTCAATAGAGTGCTGATGCAGTGGATCCTATTAGGCTATGTTTGAGTGAGTGACTAATAAAATCATTCAAGAGACCTTTCCCAACATTAACGTATTGCTCAGTCACATTTGCCACTGGACAAAGGCTTTTTCTCAAAGTTAATTTAGGGTTTTGTGTAAGTTAATGAATAGCTGTATACTAAAACTGTAAACTTCTTATACATCTTTATTCAATATAGGGTTAAGGGGACAGTATACAAATAGCAAATATGTTTTGGGAGCCAATAACAATACCACCATCAGGGCTTACTAAGGGAGAACATGTATTTGGACTGTAAAGGTGCCCATACACCTGCCGATTATCGTACGATAATCCCGGGGGATCCCGCAATCGTACGATAATCGCCAGGTGTATGGAAGGCGTGCGACCGTTTCCACTGTACAGTCACACTTCTTTTGTCCGAGCACGCTTGAAAACGTTAGTGCTAGTGGCGTGCTCGGAAGACAAATGCTAAACGGGCCAGTGTGCGCAAGCGCACACTGCCCGCTCAGCATTGGAATCATCGTAGCCCTCCCCTCAGCAGGGAGGGCTTGCGATGATTGCGAGTATGATCTGCCTGTCCAAGATGGACAGATCGTACGAGATTTGAATTACCTTACAACCATTGCACAACGAAAGTCGTGCGATGGTTGTAAGGTGTAGCCAGCTTAATGGCTTGAAACTGGATACCGTATTGTCCAGTGTGTGAGAAAGCATATTTGATTTGGAGCAGCTGATTTGGCAACATAAACATTGATTAGGCTTCAAAAGCAGCTGCTTAAACGCTTGATGCATTTCTCTAGTCAATGCCCATTTAAAGAAGCCTTTTCCAAACAAGCTGTTCACCTGCACTAAAAATCAGTTTAAATGCCAGAACTCAAAACAGACTGAATTTTGTTGACAAAGACTAACAAAGATTTTTTTACTTCAAGTGCTATTAAAACACAGAAGTTCTTTAAGTTATTTCAAATGCTGATCAAATCACCTGACCCTGATATCCTGTTTTAGGGTGGATCCTTTCTCTTGGAGAATCCTATGGAGCCACCCTTGTGTGTGCTAGTAAGCTGTGTGTGTCTCTACAAACACACAGACACAGCAAGGCAAACCTCATCCCTGCTCCTTCTTCTTCCTTCTCCAAGCTAATAGATGGACAGCTGCTGGAGACTGCTCTGTCCCTTGTGATCTTGTACTGCACAGGCAGTTCAGGGAAGCCAAGCTGAGAGAGTTAGAGCCAGCTGTTTGGAATCACCAGCCTACACCTGGCCCTGCTCTGTGTAGCCCCATGCTTACCCTCTTCTGTGCTTAATGTGCCACAAGGTAAGCCTCTCAAACCGCTTGTAAGACTTCCATCTCTATCACTTGAGGCCACAGGCGTGGCAGTGGATGCAGCTGGAGAAATTCAGGAAGTTGGGGGAGAGGTGGAAAGAGGGGAGCAGGATGGAGGAGCAATGCAGGCCTTTTTTTGCTATTCATGTTCTGCTCCCACTGAGCTTTGTGCTGAATAATTATACTCATGCATGTGGTACCCAAGTGATTGGTACATTTACCATACCTAATATGCTGTAATAAGGAGCTGCAAACCACTACGGTGCTGTTGGCAAAATTTGTGTTAAAAATAGCGCAGGCTGCTAAGCTATATGGAGCATCACAGGGGATAGCAGTGGCCTGCACTTGTGGGGCAGTGAAATCTAGTGGAATAGGATGACTGCGCTCCTCTACAAGCTTGACATGCCCCTGGATGAAATCTCTCCTTGCTTGCCACCTACCGTAATAATCCTCACCCCCCCTCATTACTTGAGCCTACAAGGCAGTAAGCTGCAGAGCACAGGTTTGTAATGGACAGTACAGTGTACAGTGTGCAGGGTTTAGGCATATGTAATATACACTGAGTGGCCAGATTATTATGACCACCTGACGTTTGTAGGCAAATTAGCTATAATTAGATATAATTTCGCGCTGAAGTTGCTAGAGGACCAGACCATTATAAATAGGGAAGCAGGTTGTTTACCACAACAGTAAAAGTGATTTTTTTCTGAAAATATGGGTAAACAACGCGATTTAACAGCTTTTGAACGTGGGATGATTGTTGACGCACAAGCCATGAAGCGAGTATCAGCAAAACAGCAGAATTTGTTAAATGTTCAAGAGCAGCTGTTACTAAAGTGTTTAAAGACTGGACTGTCAGCCGAAAATCTGGCTCTGAACGTGCGAATTGTGGCCCTCAGCGTCCAGTCAATGTTAGGGCAGAACGGAGAGTGGCAAGACTGGTACAAGACAACAGAAGGGCAACAGTGCAGTGTCAGATTCCTCACATCACCTTTCTACATCTCGTGGAGTCACGAGACGGCCCAACAAAGTCATCTCGTGGAGTCATCTCGTGGCCCAACTAAGTACTGATGGGGTGGTCATAATAATCTGGCCACTCAGTGTACAGTCCAGTGTACAGAGTGCAGGAATCAGAGTATGTAATATACAGAATCAGTCATAAGTAACATACCAGCACAGTATATAAAGTATGGTGGTCAGGAATATGTAACTTTCACTGTTCATTACCAATTCCTTGTTTACTTAATACACAGCACAGTGGTCAGGAGTATATTAAGTACAGCCCTGCTTACTTCATGCAGAGTTCAAGAGTACTCCCCCTGCACATATACAGCCATCCCACAAGCAAAAATCCCTCTCTCCTCCACCCCAGGCCAAATATTTTAACCCCCAGAGGCCAAATTACAAATTATCAGACAGCATTCACAGTCTGTGCACAATACTTTTAATCTGCAGGCAGCTCAGGCACCCTGTCCCTTTCTCACACGTCTCTTGCTCTTCCCTATTGTTTTCTCACAACCTAATTCTAAGGTCACTGTACTGTCTTCTTTTGATTTACTAACAACTATATAGAACAAGAGCCCACTTCAAAATTACATTTCATCTACAGTATATCTAATCAAGTAGGCTCTTCATAGATGTTAATGAATCTAATGGACATTTTTCAAGCATATTGTTACATTTGTAGCCAGTTTAAAGTATACCTAAACCTAAGAACAAACATTTTATACATTTTAGCTTACAAATCCATAGTTGTAGTTGCTATATTATTTTTCTAGCACAGAAAACATTCTCTTGATCCTGATAGAGATCCTACGCCTATATGACTTCCTGTGCACTTAGTTAAAGTCTCAAACAATGCTATCAGCTTTTCTATCTCCTATCATCTGTGAACTACAAAACAACTCAATTTTATGTAATGGAGATGAGGAGAGGGGGTGGTGTTTGCAGTCCAAAGCAGGAGAGCAGCCTAACGTGACAATGCTAATCCTCCATAGATACAGTACAATGAGTGAACATTAAAAAATGTAAGTGTGATTAGATCAAACTAGGACATCTAAACATCAATGAATGAACATTGTTACCCTAGAACAGGATGTGTGTTACCAGCAGTCACATCAAGTAAAAAAATAAGGGGAAGAATCTTGAAAAAAAATGAATAGAGCCACCAGGTCTAATGACGGGTAAGCTGTAATATATTACATTTTTGTTTTTATATGTTTTAAAATTGCTAAGACAAAGTTTCCACTTTGGTGGAACTTCAAATATTTTGTGTACCTAAATAAAAAATGCCTGACATAAGATACCTAGGAGATTCCATCATGTACAAGGAAATAGAAAATGTGTTTCTCATGATACAGGGTATACTAGTAATTTGGTATGTCTACTGTGAAGCCCTCTAGGCAAAACAAAAATGTATTGTGTATTGTCAAGATTATCACTGGTGTCAGCATGTGAATATTTTACATGCTTTGTTTACCATGATTGCTCCTTGCTTTGCTTTAGGCATTAATACAAATATATGAAGCATTTACCCAGGATCTTGCTGTACTTTCCTACTGTGGTTAGTTTTCTATTTCTTGAAGCACTGGACTATGAATTAGGCAACACATTGAACACAAATGGCTAAGTACTTGGCAATTTCTAAAAGTAAAGGTGCGGTGCTGTGCTGTGCTGTGCCGAGTTGTGTAGTTAGGGGACATTTTCATGCTTGTTTAATCTGTATTTTTTTCTGGATGTAAGTAATAAGGGAGAGGTCAGACCAGCATTATCTGAAACCCTAATGTTGTGGTTTACTTTATTGAACATGAGTGTGTTTCCTGAACTTACATGAAAAAAAAAAGTGTAGGGAAATGTGATTATTTACTAACAGGATGGCAATAAGCAAGGAAACTTGTCTAAGGGCACTGAGGTACTGATAAAAGGTAAATCTTCATACCAACAACCATTTTACATGTCTGAATATGCTTCCTCAAGGTATGTCTGTGAAGGTTCTCATTCATCCAAGTCACAGTATATCTGTAAAAATAAAACTGGACTTGTATTTTTCTTAACATTTTTTTTCTGGTCATCCAACTAGTTTTCTCAATTCAGAAAGAATTCTGAATTGAGAAAACTAGTCGGATGACAGCAAAACGTCTTCAAGAAATATACAACAAGTCCAGTTGCTTTGATTCATTTTTACAGATATATTGCTCAAGGTAGTATCATAGAAAATAAATTTGGAATGCAGGTGCAAATCACTTGTTACTACCATTGACCAGTGGGATCAAATTATGATACAATATACAATAGACGAACACACACACATCAAAGTCTGCTATAAGCTGGACTACTTTATTACAAGTTTTTAAGGTTTTATAACATAATAAAGAGAGAGAAGGGGAGACGGGGGGGGGGGGGGGGGGGGGGGGTGGCGGGGGGTGCATTTTTTTTTTTTTTTTTTTGCGTTGGTGGTGGTGTGGAATGTTATACAGAGCTAACAGATAATATAGAAGGTCAAAACAGAAAGCTTCAAGGCTAGATTTCTAAGAAAGGAGAGTGAAAACACTCTTATGCAAAATTTCAGTGTTCACTTAAAATGAACACACAGTTCTTTTTATAAGAAGGACACTCTTGTGCTTTTGAATAAACATAAACATAGACTTCTCTTTCCATTTTTGATAATCTTGATAATCTGATGTTTGTGATTTTGATCATAAATTGATTTGATCATAACTTGTTTGGAATTTCACATATTTCATCACTTGTCACCATGTCTCAAGTCCAATTTTTGCAGAGGTTTCATTGAAGCAAAGCATATATGTCACAGGTTAAAATGACTATATGGATATATGTATATGCCAAGTCTTATATACTATGACTTGAAGCCATTTTGAATAACAGATGCCATTTTGAGTACATTTGTCTCCCACATTAGAACAGAGTTAGTCAAGACCCGATATCTGAACAAGAACTAGTTGAGGCCATAACGACCTCACCGTCCGGGAAAAGTCCCGGCCCGGATGGGTTCTCGTTAAAATACTACAAAACCTTCCAAACAACACTTATACCTTATTTATGTACATATTTAAATACTTTTTCCACTGGTGGACCCCCTGACCCTGCTTCACTACACGCACATATTTCGGTCTTCCCTAAAACCGGTAAGGATCCATCTGTCTGTAGCAGCTATAGGCCCATCTCGTTACTAAATGCTGACATTAAACTGTATGCAAAAATTTTAGCTAAACGGTTCGCCCCTTTACTACCTCAGCTTATTTCTGCAGACCAGTCTGGGTTCATATCGGGTAGGGAGGCCAGAGATAACACGCAATGGGCAGTGACACTGGTCAATCACGCCTCGGCATCTACCCTCGCGACCATGATTCTATCTACCGACGCCGAAAAAGCGTTTGACCGGGTCGATTGGGATTATTTATTTGTTACGCTTGAACACTTTGGGCTAGGCCCAAGAATGCTACACTTAATCAAGGCACTTTACCACAAACCTACGGCACAAATTAAGATTAATGGTAGTTAATCTACTATCCTTAATTTAACTGTCCCCCCCTGCATATAAGACGACCCCCTCTTACCTCACTAAGAGGACGCAGGTATTGGTTTAAGGGTGATACTCCAGAGGAAACGCACGGGTCGGTCACCCACAGGGACGTGAGTGTACCTCTGCGATCGAGATTGATGCTCTGAGCACCGGGGATATAGGGGCACATGAGGTCACCACATTATGACTGCAAGGTTTACATCGCATATCCTTTGTGGGCATGATGGGATCCTACCTCCTTTTCCTTTCCTCAATCCCCACCCCTTCCCCCCCATCCCTGTGAGTCTGCTCACGCTCTAATTTTGCCTCACCTCACCATCCTCCCTTTCCCATTTTCCCTGGATCACACTTACAGAGTCTGATTTTATTGGGTCAGGACATGGTCTTAGAATTGGAATGCTACACACAATTACATGTCCTGCTGACTGTACTGTGATCATGTCAGTGTTTATTGTTTACCCTTGAATGTTGGTTTTTTGTATTGTACTTGGTGTTTTATTATTTGTAAAAACCTTTCTCAATAAAAATGTATTACACAAAAAAAAAGATTAATGGTAGTTTATCGCAAGTATTTGAACTTCACAACGGCACTCGTCAGGGATGCCCTTTATCACCCCTTCTATTCACATTGTCCCTTGAGCCATTGCTCATCTCCATTAGGGATAACGTAAATATTAAAGGTATTGAGATCCAGGGATATGAACACAAGATTGCTGCTTATGCCGATGATATTCTCTTTTTTGTAAGTGTTAGGGAAGGAGCGAAGTCCCCCTGTTTGCTGGATTGGAACCCAATAGCAGGGAACAATCCCATAAGCAGAGTCCAGGCTGAGGTACAAGAAAGGATAATCCAAAATGCGTTGTCAGAGTACAGTCCGGGTCGAGGCAGGTAGCGAGTCTCATAAACGGTGAGGCAAGCCAGGGGTCGACGGCTGGGTTGACGAGGCCTCAACCGTTTAGCGGTTCGAAGATACTCCAAATTTCGGTGGTCGGTGTAAACAACCACAGGATGTGTGGCTCCTTCGAGCAGGTGTCTCCATTCCTCCAAAGATGTTTTATGGCAAGCAGCTCCCTTTCACCGACGTCGTAATTCCTTTCTGCATTATTGAGTTTACGGGAGTTTAGATTCTCCATCACATGGTCTCTCGCAATTGATCGCCTCCATGCAATGCACCCGTCGCATTCTTCGGAATGCTGGAGGGGATGTGGTCTTATGGGCACCCACGGACATATATGGTGGTTCTGTCCCAAGATTAAACCTTTCTGGACACAAGTTTTTCAATTAATTACACATATAACAGGGCAACCTGCCCCTAATGACCCTTGGGCTTCTCTATTACATCTATCTGAAACACCACTTGTAAGATATCGGAAATCACTACTGCCACATTTATTGAATGCTGCAAAATTTCTCATTCCTAAATATTGGAATACTGCCACGATACCCACAACTATGGATTGGATACACAAGGTAGACTATCTATGCCTAATGGAAAAACTAACTATGGCTAGGCAGGAACGTCTGTATATGTTTGAAACCATATGGGCCCCGTGAAGTGTCTTCAGGGCCAATACCTCCTTGGTAGGAATCGACTAAATGAAATAAGACTATATAGTGCCAATGGGCAAAATAGAACCCATGGACAAATATAGCAAATATAGTAAATAAAGTAAATAAAATAAGGTCGGCCAAGGTGTGAGATGCCTATATTCAATCTGCCCACCAGAGCTAAGGAGAAGCTTAAGTATTAAGGGACATAGCCCTGGAGGGCTAAATTGTAAAATTTTTCTCGATTAGTTGTCATGGATCCTTGCATGAACAATCCCCCCCCCCCTAATTTTTTCCCCCTTTCTCCTCTCCCATCCCCCATTTTCCTCTTTCTTGTTTCCTCTGTGCTATTTGGTCAATTACCTTTCTCCTCCTAGTTGGTGGACCTTTTTTACCTTAACATACGAAAGCTGTGTTAAAACGTAGAAGTAGAATAAGGTATGCATATGCTACAATTCCTGTATTTCCACCTGAAGTGTAATGGAGAGTGTTAACAAATTTGTAATTGCCAAATAATTATAACAATAAAAATTAAATATTTTAAAAAAAAGAACAGAGTTAGTATAACAATAAAGACAAGCAATCACTCAGGTGCTAAAAACATGCATGCGTCATACACTCTGGGGGAGTATGTTTGGCGGAGTCAATGATGGAGAAAGATCTGGGTGTTCTGTTAGATCATAGACTCAATGCAATGTCAAGCAGCAGTTTCTAAAGAAAGCACAATATTTTATTTTATTAAAAGACTCCAAAGATAGAGACATAATCCTGCACCTGTACAAAGAATTAGTAAGACCTCATCTGGAATATGCAGTTCAGTTTTGGGCACCAGTTCATAAAAAGGATGTTGTGGAACTGGAGAAAGTACAGCGAAGGACGACTAAACTCATAAGAGGCATGGAGGAGCTCAGCTATGAGGTAAGATTAGCTACACTGAATTTGTTCTCTCCGGAGTAGAGGCGATTAAGGGGGGGGGGGCATGATCATCATATATAAATACATAAATGGTCGATATAGTGAGCTTGGCACCAAATTATTCACTTTAAGGTCACTGCACAGGACAAGGGGGCACTCTTTGTGTCTGGAGGAAAAGATGTTTAACCTTTGCCTACAGAAAGGATTCTTCACAGTTAGAGCTGTGGGAATGTGGAATAGACTCCCACAGGAGCTAGTTCTAGCTATCTCTTTTAATTGTTTTAAAAATAATCTGGATGTATTCCTAAATGCAGAGAATATTACTGGATATTGAGTTTTTATAGATATATTAGGCATCAGAGATTGTTAATCAACAGAATATCCAATTCCCTTATGGGATCAGGAAGGAATTTTTCCCCCCTATTGGAGCAAATTGAACCATGCTTTATATGGGGTTTTGCCTTCCTCTGGATCAACAGGGGGTAATTGGGGGAATAGCGTTCAGTTTAGGCTTTTCTTTTTTTTTTCATATCTCTATAGATTGAACTCGATGGACACGTGTCTTTTTTCAACCTTAATAACTATGTAACTATGTAATCAATATGCTGAGTGCGGGATCTAATAGACCCCCTTTCATTTTGTCATAATCACTTGACTGCTTTGCAATAGTTACAATATTGAACTTTTAACTTTAAAATGTGACTCATCCCGGATTGTATTAATTTTAGAACTCTTATTATACCTGCTAACATTTTCAATGCACTGATCCAAATAACACTGTAGAGCCAGTTAATCAAACTATCATTTTCTATGCTGTTGGACTTCCAAGAAGTGGATAGAACTAGGCTTTTTTTTTTTACAATGTATGTATTTTTATTTTATTTTATTTTGGATAAGGGAACGATTAGAATCCATGTCTTTTTTTTATTATTGCTATCCAGGCTCAGTTAGAGGGACTTCCTATCCTAATGACAATGGTTTCACCAAACAGGAAGTGAGAAAATCTGCAATAGGGACACAGATAACCTCCTCCCATGCTGGCCTCCAGGACTTCTCCAGAGTGTCTCCCATCCTCTGGGACTCCATATCCTAATCAGCCTGCCTATTTCCTACTCTGTCCACCTTTAGGCGATCTTTAAAAACTCATCCCTTTAGGAAAGCCTATCCTGCCTCCACATAACATCTGTACTTGTACTTCTTTCCTCAGCTTTTCCCTCACAATTAATACCTTTTGTATTGCTTGCCCTTCCTAATAGATTGTAAGCTGTTGTGAGCAGGGCCATCCTAACCCTCCTGTATTGAATTTGTATTGTAACTGTACTGTCTCCCTGTTGGTGCTATATTCATCCTGTATAATAATAATAATAATAATAATAATAATAATAAAAATGGGGTTCTAATCCTTCTCCACTCTATTGAAAACTAAAAAAACAAAATGGCTGGAATTCCCTTTAACATATTAGAATTGGGTGAGTGCAGAACTTATTTACACTTTATCAGTCTTAGTAAAAGGAATACTGGCTTAATTTAATTTGCAAGCTTTTGCTATGTTTTTTCTTGGCAAACTGTGATATCTTCATGAGAGCCAGAAGTGTGCACATGTCCTAGTATGCAAATGGAAAATTTCCCTTTACACCATCCTGTAGTGTTAGAAATACTAGAAGCCTCTACATATTTAGCAATGATGCTTTAAGCAGGTCTCCATATCTTTGTTGTCGTGTTCATAAGTGTCAAAACTGCACCTTGATGTTTAGCCTCCGTGGCGGTATGATTATGGAGGATTTTAGCATGCCAAAGCGGTACATTGTTTTTTTTTACTGTTGTAGGCCTGTAATTATTAGTAAATCTTAGGAATAACTCACCTAAATCTGTACAAACAAGAGTCCAGTAGACAGCCAGGGTATGATAAAGTTTGAAACACGAAATCATAAATGATAATATAATAAATAATTATAAAAAATTATCATATAATAATTATAAAAAAATATAATATAATAATTAAAAAAATGGTCCAGTAAATGTCAATTCTGGGGGTGCTGCCTGATCCGTACCACAGTCAATAGAGTACAGTAAAAGTGCAGGCAGGGCACTGGACAAAGCTCTAGGGACAAAATTGAAGTGTAATAGTTTGATAAATATATGTAATTATAGCAGATTACATTGTATTGTGTGTATTCTGTGTAAATGTCATGTTTTCACTTTTGAATTTCCCGCCGGCCCTGCCCTGCCCCCCGCTGTGACACCCGAAAACGAGACTGAAAGCTGAATGCCGGCATCGACTGGGCGAACACAGCAGGGGACACGGTAAATTACACTTTTGAGCAATCCCGAGTGTGGCTCGGGGTTACCGCTCTTGGTACTGAAAATTAACCATGAGCCACACTCGGGATTACCGCCAGGGAGGTTAAAAGTTTTAGCTTCCTACAGAATAAGTTAGTCCCCTGAGCACTGGCCCTGATATTCTGCTTTAGGGTGGCTCCTTTCCTTGCAGGGAGCTATGTGTGTCTCCACAAACATCACAGGCACAGCAAGACCAGAATAATGTATTTCCATTATTGCAGACAACGTTGAGAAAATATCTCTATATTTTTATTACGTGTTCACATTCCCACATCATACCTAAACATAAATAAAAAATATATACTTCTTGACTTTTTGATGTGTCAGGCCTTTGCAGCTCCTCTCAAAGATTAAAGTGTCAGTAAACTCTGAGCTTCCTCCCATTAACATACAATGTTCTAGATCTTTAACCCTTTGTTAAGACAGACAGTGTTCAGTAGATCAACTGCCTGCTACCACCATAGTTCCATCTCTGCTGTCTTATGAACTTCATTTTCCGATTTAAACTAGTTTCACAAATTAACTTTTAGTAAGGCAAAGTTGTGATTATGAAATATTTGTAAATGACTGTAAAACTGAAAAAAAATGTTTGTGAATTTTCCTTCCTTAGGTTTATTCTGGTGATACAGTTACCACCGAGGAACAGATTTATATTCTTCTGAAAGCTAAAGTACAGTGCGAACTTAATATCACGGTCCAGCGGCAGGAAGAAGGTTAAGTATTGAACTGATTAATATATTTACTGAAAAGATGTCAAGCAGGGTTTAAGGCATTCATACTATTTTAAAAGAAACATAGAAGAATGACAACATAATAGACCAAATGGCCCATCTAGTCCATCCTATTTGTTTTTGTTTATTTTTTCACTTCTTTGTCTGAGTATAGATTGATGTTTGTCCGAAGCATGTTTTAATTCACTTACTACTTCTGCTGGAAGTCTATTCCAAGCATGAGCTACACTTTTAGTAAAAACATGCTTTCTAAGGTTAGTTTTAACCTTTACATAAAAAATAATGCCACCATGAGTAATACTAGTTCAGTAAGACATCAGGTATCATCATCTGTATGGCTATAATATATGGCAGCCAAATAGGCAGATAAGAATCTAACATTCTTAAATAATTGTCTGGTTTACTGCTGACTGCTCAATGCTTAAACATTTTAGTTTCCCCCAGAATAAGCTGGACCCCTGAGCACTGGCCTGGTTATCCTAATTTAGGGTGGTTCCTTTCTGTTGCAGGGTCCTGTGGAGCCATCCTTGTATGTGTTAGTAAGCTGTGTGTCTCCACAAACACACAGGCACAGTAAGGCAAGCCATTCTCCTCCTCCCTGATCCCCCCCTCCTCTTTCCGTCCTGCCTCTTGCCTTCTCCTGGCTAGTAGATGGATAGGTGCTGGAGACTGTGTTGTCTTCTGTGATCTTGTACAGGACAGGATGTTCAGAGAAGCCAGGCTGAGAGAGTAGGAGCCAACTGTTCAGAAACATGATGACTGTGATTGCTTGGGCAAAAATGTAAAGAAATGCGTTGCTGGGCAAATTATATTTGTTTGATCTGGATTAATTATGAAAAAAGTATGAGAGTGTAATACTACTTTAACAAAATACTAATATTGTTCATCAAGGTGCCATCGCTACACAGAACATTGTTGGCCATAAAAATAAAGAATAATCTTGCCAAACATGTTATTTCTACTCACAGAAAGTAATAAATGTAAATTATGAAATGTCATATTATGCTTTAAATTTAAAGAGCTGAGGGGTAAAAGAGGTGTATGTGGTTGGATAACTGCTAATTTGGGTACCATAAACACAGATTTATATATATACATTTTTATCTTTAGGTATGCTGTGTGAATAGAAACACATAACATATAGAGGGGTTTTCTTAAATATGACTGCAAAGTGGAAATATGCTTTAAATCCTTTTGATAAATATCTTGAATGTTGCACTCCGTTGATATCACACAAAATGATATCCTTGTTTTCAAGTACTTTACTTCCATAGAACACTAAGCATATTCATGTGAAACACCTTTTATAATTGCAGATGAAAAGTAAATATTAGCATCCAGCTGATGTGCTGCAGCCACTTATTCTGAGAAAAAGTATGAAAAATAATTCATAAAATTGCATTCACCCAGTGTATCAAATCATACGAATGTCTTCAAGCATCTGTTTAAGGTAGCTTGTTATACAGTACATTTGCAAGCCATAGATATTTAGATTCCAAATTAAAGTGATATTAAAGTCAAAAGGTTTTTAAGCTATTTCAATTCTGATTAAATCTCTTACGATGGTTGCTGCTTCTTTATGTTCCAAAGGTATAGTTTGCTGATGAATCAACTGGTCCCCTGAGCACTGGTTCTGATATACAGTATATCAATCCACACCTTCTACACTCAGTAATCAACATCCCTATTCCTCAAACAATAATAAAAGTGCCTTAACACTCAGTAATCAACATCCCTATTCCTCAAACAAAAATAAAAGTGCCTATTTCTCTATACATTCATTTTAAAGTGCATAAACATCCATAGTAAGTAACCTTAACATTTCATTAATTGTGCGCCAAGTTACGTCATATATGTTATCATTTGCCCTTGTGGCAAATTATACGTAGGGCGCACAATAAGAACCCTTAGAATTAGATTTGGAGAGCACAAAAGAAAAATCCTGAAAAAAGCAGACGACCACTCGGTCCCAGAACATTTTCTGGAGGCTCACAAATCTAATCCTGAAGAACTGAAGGTTTTTGGGATTGAGATGATCCCTGATAATTCCGATGATGCACTCAGATTCAAAAAACTTTGCCAAAGAGAAGCCTTCTGGATGCATTCTCTTAATAGCCTCCATCAGGTCTCAATGAGGGTCTCGAATTGACCTCCTCACTCTGACCTTATCATCATCCAGTTGCCATTCTGATCACCTTTCACAACTGAAGGATACACCCCCCCATTTCCTCTGTTTGTACATTACAGCTCTTCCACACCACTTTTCATACTTTTTTATGATCTTATGCCCCTTTTTTACTCACACATTTATTACATATTTTATTACATACTTTCCATCCATCCATGCAGCTTTACCTACATATACTTAATAAAGTTGTTGTTCCATGGTATATCTATCAATATGGTTTTATATGATGGAGTCTTTATTCCACTTTTATCACCATGGCTTATGTTTATTACCATGACTCCATACCATACAGCTCGTTTTAACTCCAGCATTATGAGTACCTGTCAGTTCACCTTTTATGCCTGTTCTTTTGGAATAAATGATACTGCACTAGGAAAGGAGCCCCTTTTTTGTGTTTCTGCAACATGCATCATATCATACCATTAAATGGTGCAATTATTGTATATAAATATATTATTCAGTCAAATAGTACACAATATTGCCTTGTCTTGCGTTCTGGGTGCACTGGAAAAAACGCTGACCAAACACATCAGGTGGTAATAGGCCATGACTGTTGTGAGTGACTTGCAGGCTTTATACTTTGTTTTGTACAGAGGCAAAATTGTTAAAGGGGTTCAGGGGTTTCCCTTTTGCTAGTAGGCTTGCTTTATACTTTATGTAATTTTGCAAGCTGGCAACCTGGAGGTGTCACCCTCTTTATTTTTATTCTCGGGCAGTGTTGTGTTTAAATTTAAAAGGTGGGTACCCTGTTCCTTATTTTCTCTTAGGCTCTGCTTTGTTGGTCCGAAGGATGGGCCCATCTACCAGTTTAAATTTCCTTCTCCTTCAGGCTGGCGAAACCACACTTAAAAGAGGTAACACACAGGAGCATGTAGGAACATACAGGAGTTTGCTGCCTCCAGTAGTTGTATGTGATGGAAATGCAACAGCATATTCTAATGTACTATTGTATTACTGACTGTAATCTGTATTTTGAGCTGTAGATGGCAGTGTAGCGCAATGTTAATCTCAATGTTCATGCTTATCTATGATACACAGGAAGCTTGTAGAGCTAAAAGTATGTGAAACACTTGAAACTGCATGAACGTTCAAACCTAAACAGTAAACTATATCTGCTCCACAGGCTATATAAGATGAGGTTAGAAAAAGGCCAGGAAATGCGTGAACTTGTGAATGGCATGCTGGAAACCATAGAACAACTATGTGCAATTGGAGAGGAAATGAAAGATAACCAAGTGGTGACATTTCTGCTATGCAGCCTTCCAAATTCATACAATGCTCTTAATGTTTGATATACCAGACCTGACCGGAACTAACAATAGAATACGCCAAAAGAAAATGAATCAATGAATATGAAAAAAGAAAAGAGAAAGTCCTTAAGATGCATGAAAGCGTAAAGCAAAACAAAGAAAGCAGGGCATGCTTTCGCTTTAAAAAGACTAATCGCCTGAAAAAGGACTGTTCCATCTGCAAATCTGAGCAGCGCAAATGAGAGGCACCTATTAGAGAAAAAGCTAATGCAGCTACAAAGGAAATTGCAGGAACATCATGGAGCACTACCTTTAAAGTGACTCAGAACAGTATACCACGTGGATGGTATATTACAGAGGCTATAGTGTAGTGGTTAGAGGTACAGGCTGGCAATTGATTGCCATTGTGAACTTTGCTGGTTCAAGTCCAGCCAGTCATAAACGAATTTCGGCAGGACTACCGCTAACGAATTTCGTCCGAAACTAATTTAATTTCGGACCCGAAAAACGAAACTAAACTAAACAAATTTTTTTTTTCTTTCAAAACTAAACTAAACTAAACAAATTTATTTTTTTTCAAAACGAAACTAAACTAAACAAATTTTTTGCTGGTGCACATGTCTAATATTGACCAGGATTTATACGCACAGACAATGGAGGGGAATACATCAATAAGAAAGTGAAATCCTGTCTGAAGAAACAAGGTATAGTACACAAGACTATCACACCATAAGCTCCTGAACAAAATGGTGTAGCAGAATGGAAAAATTGCACATATAAAAATGGCTAGATGCATGCTGTCAGACACCAACCTACCTAAGAAGTACTGGGGAGAAGCAGTCATGACTGCAACATACCTACAGAACAGACTACCATCAAAAGATGTTGAAAGCACCCCACTTGAAATGTGGCATGGATCGAAGCCAAGCTTAGGGCACATCAGAGTGTTTGGATGCAAAGCTTACGCCTATATTCCAAATGAGAAGCGATCCAAATTGGAGTTCACAGCCATAGAAGGTATTCTGGTGGGCTACAGTGAACAAAGTAAAAGAAATAGAATTCTCTTCCCAAACACTGACAAAGTGACAATAAGCCACCTCGTTTACTTTGATGAGAACTCATCACCATAAACAATGATCCTGGGAAGTTGTGATGGGAATTGCACAGGAGTCAGAACAAGAGGTGGAACTCACAATGGATAAGTCAAGTTCCATGTTAAATTCTGCTGAACACCCTTTAATAAGAAGTTCCACTCGGGCGACAAAGGGAATACCACCCTGCAAGCTTTCATATACTGCTAAGACACATAGTATAGTCCAGGGTTCAGCAACCTTAAACACTCAGAGAGCCATTTGGACCCATTTGCCACAGAAAGAAAACACCGGGAGCCTCAAAACCTTTTTGGCATCTAAAATGAGGATAACACTACATATATAATTTTTTACCTTTATGCTATGTATAGCATGTATATAGCTATATGTGGGCTTGGTAACGCACTGTACTCTGGGCTTAGTAACGCACTGCACTCTGGGCTTCGTAATGCACTGGACTCTGGGCTTAATAACGCACTGGACTCTGGGCTTAGTAACGCACTGGACTCTGGGCTTAGTAACACACTGGACTCTGGGCTTAGTAACGCACTGGACTTACCTGAGACCCCGCAGGGCCCACCTGAGAGTGACCCTGCAGAGCCCACCATAGATCCTGCAAAGCCCATCCGAGACTCTCTATGGTGGGCTCTGCAGGGCCTCAGGGGGGCTGGTCGCCGGGGTCCTTTTCCCTGTACCTCCTTCCAACTCCTCTTACCTGCTGCTGGGGTCCGGCCTCCTCCACCCCCTCCCCGTCACCTCTGCCATGCCGCCCCAGTGACGGGGTCACACATTTCAATGTAATTCCGCCCAGTTTTTTGGGGGTGGAAGGTGTGACCGCCCATAGGTCAAGCATTCCAGCACTTTCTCAGCTGTTCAAGGGCAGATCGGCATCGCAAATCGTATGTGCAGGACAACTGATCTGCCCTGGAACAACTGTTCGGTCCTGAAATGTAATTTCTATCCGACTCTGCGAGTGCGATCTCACATTCCACCCCACTCACAAAGTCGGATAGAAGTGACATTTCAGGACCAAACAGTTGTTCCAGGGCAGATCAGTTCTCCTGCACATACAATTTGCGATGCCAATCTGCCCTGGAACAGCTGAGAAAGTGTTGGAATGCTTGACCTACTGGTGGTCACACATTCCACCGCCAAAAAACTGGGCGGTATTACATTGAAATGTGTGACCACGTCACCGGTTACACATTCCAACCTAGTCACAAACTTTGATAGAACAGCGGCCCTGTCTAATCATTTAATCAGAGAAATAGATTATAATAGGCAACATTACAATGTAATGTTGCCCATTATAATCCACTTTTCCAATTATAGGAGAACTATGGGGTTAAGGCTTTTCCCCATAGTTCTCCTTAGGGTAACGAGAGGACACAAACTAGCGTCCTCCCGTCACCCTAGGCTCAGTATACCGCGAGCTGTAGCTCGCGGTATACTGAGACGCCACAGCTGAAGCGAATCCCGACAATTGTTCCGGGATCCGCCCAGCTGCGTGACTGACAGCTGGCTCTGCCTATCTGGAGGCAGAGCCAGCTGTAACCGCCCCCTCCCCCCTCCGTTCTGCCAGTCAGCGCTGGCGGATCGGAGCGTGGAGGGGGGAATCCAGCCCCTCCCCTGTCACGGCAGAGAGCCGTGACAGGATCGAGAGGTGAGCGAACGCCGGTATGTGTGAAAAGCACTCACCTCATAGTTCTCCTTTAAATGAAATAACAGCACACAGTGTGCAGTTACACCCATACCCCCCTGCTCCCCCTCCTCCTCATTCGGACTCACCTGCCAAGCCTCACAGCTAGCATCCCAGCCAGACGGTGTGCATTACAGGGGGCGGGGCATGTGACACACACTTCTCTCCCGCCGCCTGTTACTAGGGACGCGGCCGAGAGAGGAGGTTAGTCACAGCTCCCCCCTGGCTAACCAGGACCAGACCTCACAGCCTGAGGCCCCCACAGTAGTTCCGCCCCTGGACAGGGAGCCGCAGAAGAGGGATGAAAGAGCCACATGCGGCTCCGGAGCCGCGGGTTGCTGACCCCTGGCATAGTCGAACAAACATCGTGGGAAGACATAGAGAAATTACCAAAATGTAAAGCCTATTAATGGAGAAAGGCAGCAGAAGAGGAAATGACTGCGGACACACTCACCAAGCCATTGCCAGAGGATTGATACAGTTTCCTTTGAGAGAAGATAAACTTCATATAGCAACACATATGCTGTTGAGAAGGGGTGTTGGAAATGCAACAGCATATTCTAATGTACTGATTGTATTACTGACTGTGATTGTCACCTTGAACTTAATGTATGATGCAGTGCTGGATGCTAGCCATGTTGTATCTCGTGTAACCCTTTCTTCTGTTCAAATCCAAAGGGTGTTCTTGCTTAAGTTCTAGTTGGAGGAACAACAGTAGGTCTTATTATGTCTACCCTTTATGGGAGATCATCTGTTTAACTCTTCACTGGCTTAAATCCTTTACATTAAGACAGAGGGTAAGAGTACTCAACCCAGTTTAAAAAAAATAAGCATCAATTGTGCAGGTCAACACCTTGCTATTCTTCATCAAAATGTCAATTTTCTTCCTTCAAGTCAGGTTCCAGTTCTTGGATCCACAAGCTTTTATCTGTTCCATCAGGCTCTCAGGGGGTTTAAACATCCTGTGCAAAACAAGGGATCAAAACCTGCAGAGGAACCCACCAGCTTCATCAGAGGTTCACCTAATGGCTTTACACAGAGAGTCAGAATGGCTGCATAGACAACGCATTGGTGTGGGAGGTGCAGTGTAATTTCTTCTTGTGTTTCAGCAATGTTGGACAGGCTTTTTTTAGCCACTTATTTTCTAATCAGGGGATTATCACTCTTTTTACTCCAACCAAAACATTTCAAGGTTTTTATTTGTACATTCCCATGTTTCTAGGTCATCACCAATTTCTTTCTTCACTGTGGAAAACCACCACTGTGAGTTTGTTACCATTCTTCCTAGCCTTGCCTCATGGCTGAGAGTATTCATGAAGGTCCTTGCATCAGTTCTGGGTCTTTGCCTTAGAGATATTCCAGTCATTGTATACCTGGACAATCTGCTGCTAAAAGTGCAAATTTCTCTGACCTTGGACTCAAATGTGTCATTCCAGATATGGACCTTGGAGGACTTTGGATGGATGCTGAACTTCGAGATTCGGAGCCTGATTTAATCACATTGTTTAGAGTATTTTGGCCTTCTCCTGGATATCGGTCTTCCCTGTGTAGCTCCATGTAAGTGCTCAATTCCACTCCTTGAACTTTGCAATGGAACATTCTAATGGCATGGGACAGATACAGTCTGCTCTGGACAAAATGATCCAGTTATATTCCTGAACCAAGATATCTCTGTCAGGGTGGCTTCTGTCCCAGCATTGTTAAAGGGCAGAGTTTTTTTTCCACTTACTTTGGAAAATTGGCACAGTGGAGATGCTAGTCTTTTGGGTTGTGGTGGGGTTCTGGATCCCCTGTCCATTTAGGGTTGTTGGTCTAGGGGGAGAAATCAAAACTTTCAATCAACATCATGGAATTCTGAGAAATGTATTTGTTGTTACTTCAATGGTCCCCCCTTCTGACCAGTCATCCAGTCTGAGTTCAGTTGAACAATGCCACAGCTGTGGCTTTGTTAGGGTTTCTTACCCTGTCTTGTCCACTTGCTTGCAGCATGGGTGAGCGTTTGTGATTGCTCTTTGGCACTCAGTTATGTCCAAACCCGCACACATCATCACTCTGCTGCACTGCTTAGACTCTAGGGTAATTCCTGTCTCACAGTGATGATGTAGGCACTAGGTCACGATATAACCTTCACCTTGTCCATTCAGCCTCTGCCCTTGTGTTTTTTTTCTGATCCACCAAGTTTGCTGCTGTTTGTTCCTGATTTCTGTGTATAATCCAGGCTGTGGCGGCCTGATCTCCTGTTTCCTGAGTCTGGCTTGTTTCTGTTCATCCTGCTCTCCATGCTCCCTGACCTGGCTTGGCTGACTACCCGCTTTGGCATCTGATGCCTGGCTTGGCACAGACTACGTCCTGGACTCTCTACATTGTTTTTTGCCATTTATGTTTATTGTTGTTTTCAATAAACTCCTTTTATATTTTAAACCTGCGCTTTAAGTTTCAGTCTAGTTCTTGGTTCCCTAACAGGGTTATAGTAATCATCAAGGGGGCACCAGGAGTTTTAAGCGATATAGGTAGAGTCTATCCTTTCTGAGCAATGTTTCATATTCCAGCAATCTCTGTAATGCACAATTCTGCAGTGGAGAACTGGCAGGCAGATTTTCTCAGCAAACAACATCTGGATTCAGAGGAATAGTCTATTTATCAGAAAGTGTTCTGGAACATATGCTGCATATTAATATGCTAGTTTTTTTATTTAACAAGAAACTGGACAGATTTGTCTCCAGGATGCTGGATCCAACAGCGCAGCATATCCTGATTTAGTTCCTTTGCTTAAACTTCTACCTTGTCTACTTTAAAGGATTGAAGCTGATGGTATTCCAGTCATTTTCATAGCTCCAGATTGGCATTGGTGAAGTTGACAAGTTGGCCTCATTCATCTGCTAGCTGATGCTTAATAGCCTCTACCAGATCTTTCAACCTGCTTCTCCTTTCATCAGCTTTGATGGCCTGGTTGTTGAGACCCAGGTCTCGAGAGAGAGTAACATTCAGATTCTGTTATCTTGATCATACTTAAAGCTCATAAATCTACTTCCTGCAAGATTTATCATTTAATGTGGAAATCTTTTTACTGGTGTAAGTCTCTGGTGGATTCCCCATGTGCCTTTTTGGCGGATTGTCCTTGTTTCTTTCATTTACTTGGGGGTAGAACAGCACTTGGCCCTTAGTGCCAACGGGGGTCAGATGTCTGCCCTGGTTGTCCTTTTACAACATTCTCCTGCTAATAATTCACACTATAAAGTACAACTGAAGGCAAAACATTTTTTTTTGTTAGCTTTGGATAGAATGGGGAGAATTTATAACACCTGTCCATTTTTATTGCTGTCTGTGTCCCTCTTAGGCAAATTCACCCTCTCTATTTGTCTTGGTGACTGTTATCACTGAACGGGAAAGTGAAAGAAAATCTCATATGGAGTTGTCACTAGAACAAGGTCTGCAAGATTTATCATTGAATGTGGAAAACTTTTCACTGATGTAAGTCTCTGGCGGATTCCCCATATTCCTTTTTGGTGGATTGTTCTTGTTTCTTTCATTCACTTGAGGGTAGAACAGGAATTGGTCCTTAGTAATAACGAGGGTCAGATGTCTGCCCTGTCTGTTCTTTTTCAACATTCTCTTGCTAATAATTCACACAAGAAAAGAGGATGTGGGTGGGGCATCTCTAGTATTTATGGCATTGGTTGCACTTTACCTGATTGGTTAGTTTTGTTAACTATTTCTTGCTGTTGTTGGTGTCAGTAAAGAAAGATGATGCAAATATAAGCTTCCTGTCTTGCCATAAAATTCACACTAAGGTTGCACACATTGCTTCCCCTATTCAGCACCAACTCCAACTGTGGGATTTAAATCTACTATTGCTCAGGCTGTCTTGAGACCAAGCATCTTCTTTTTACCCAGGATTGTTTTGGTATGCCTGGTCCATTGCTTGGACTGCTTGTGGAGGTTGCTTAATTATAGTCAAGCTGTGTCCTTTAATGGATGAGATAGAAAATAGAATTTTTGTACTCACTGTAAAATCATTTTCTTGGAGTCTATTCCATCCCCTCATTTTCTATAATCCTCTCTTTGGACTTCTTGCTACAACTGAGCAGATGGGAGGGGTTATAGCCTCATAGGGGGCTGGACAGTTTTCTTGTGCCTTGTGTCCATTCCTCCTATAAGTGGTGCTATTACCTGAGGCTGCTTAAAGTACAACTGAAGGCAAAACTTTTTTTTTTTTAGCTTTGGATAACGCGGGGAAAAGGTTAGAACACCTGTCCATTTTTTTTTTATTTCTGTCTGTATCCCTGTTAGGAAGATTCACCCTCTCTATTTGTCTTGGTGACTGTTATCACTGTACAAGACAGTAAAAGAAAATCTCATATGGAGTTGTCACCAGAACAAGGTCTGTGTCCCCATTGGGATCCAGATGGCAAAAAAAGCTCACAGGGGTTATAACCAAGCTGAAGCTAAAAATTTAATTTTAGCTTTGGTTCTGTTTTAATTACCATTTATTGTCCCTCAGTGGACTCCAAGAAAAGGATTTTATGGCGAGCACAAAAATCTCATCAACATTAAACTGCATCTATGAAGTTGCCCAATCAACCAGTACACCCATACATGCATTTCAGTTGTGTATATCTTTTTGCCTTAAGTTCAGCTTTAATTTAAATACCCTTTTAGTAGCTACCCCCCTCATATGTTAAGGCTCTAAACATGTTCACTCTAGGTGGCATGTAATTAACACCTACCTCATTCCTTGCTCCTGCAGACTTCCTCTCCACCAGACGACGGGTCAAACAAAGCTGTTTATGTTTACCTGAGTGGAAGCAATGGAGAGCTGAACAATAAGGTAAGTATTCCTTTATGTTCCTATAAACTATGTGAGCATTAGAGCCTTACTATATAGGGGAGTGGGAGTACTATATAGGAGTCACTAATTTGTTAAGAAGATCAAATCTTAGCACTCCTAAATTTGCCAAGGGGTTTGGTAATTGACAGCCATTGATTTTAAATGTAAAAGGTTGAATCATTGTCACAATTAAATTCCCTGATGCCCACACACTAGCAGATACAACACAAAATATAATTTGCTTGCAACAAAGGCTATCAAGTTAAAAGCTTTGGAGCTCATTAAAACGTATTTGGCAGTGCTATTTTCACATTTCCCTTGTCTTGCCTGCCTTTTTTCTGGCCTAGCCTATCTGATTTGTTTCTCTTTCTGTAGTCAGTGACTTGGCAGGTCGAAGGAAAACAAGTACATTTGGCTTAGAGGAGTCCTAACAATTGTTTTAGTAATTGTTTATGGTTAGTGAATAGAAAAATCTCTTGACATGACTGAAGTCATTCTAAAAAATAGTTCTTGAAAAGTTTAAATAAGTTAATAATGTACAGAATTCAAAACTGTGCAGAAGTTTTGTTTTCACGCTTCAGCTATATTTAAGGAAATTTGTAAAATGATATATTTAATAAAAGAAAGTTCAATGGTCATGGTATGTGAAGAAGAAATAAACAATGATTGTACAGCTAGATAAAAATGTGTTAAAAGCATGAAACAATAAGCATTTGCATCCTCAGCTTAGGTTTGTTTCATATGGAGATACATGCATCACATACCATCATAAATACAGTATAGAAAATATATTATAAATAGTAACAATATTTTAAAAAGGACCAGCAGACTTGCAGACATACTATTTATTCTATCTACTAGTATGCAGGCATACTATTTATTCTTCATAGGAATAGAGTACATGGGGGGCCCAATGTAGGACCAGGAAGTTCAGTTCTCAGTTAAGTCCTGCTTGCCTCTGCCAGCATATGAATTGGTGGAAAATTAAATAAGACAACCTGTGATGGTTGTGTATTAGTTATTTAAGAAATCTATACACTTCTGTCCATATACTGTCTCCTTCAGACTGACTTGACATTCTTTGCTACATGAAATACCCAATTTTTTGTCAAATACTGTATGTGGGTTGATGCTTTGGAGCTTAAAACGATATATAAATATATAACTGTGCAACTTGCTAAATCACATCTCTATGTTTTTTATACATCCTGGATCTGATTCCCAGATAGCAAGCAATTGAGCTGCGAGTTTGAAAATGACTTGCTAAACTATTACAGACTTGCCAAGCTTTACAATTTTTTTGCACAATTACAGCAAGTCTGCACTGCAAGTCTCCTGATCAATGTGCTTTGCAAAAGTGCACTTGCAGGACTCTTGCTGTAGACTTGCCAACCAAATTTGCCACAAATTCAAAAAGTGTCAACTAGAACTTGTGCTGCGAGTGTTCAACTTGCCAGGAATGTGTGCAGCAAGTTAGCAAGAATTACAAATTAACCCTGCCACAGGTTTGTGGCAAGTTATCCTTGCTATCTGGGTTGTTTACAAAATAAGGACCTTGTGATTCCCACTTTACCAAACTTGCATATCTACTATTCTTCACATGTCAGCTGTTTTCTCAGTACTGTCTACATAAGATATATTCATTACAAGGGCACTTGCCCTATTGCTTCTGAATGTGTATAGATCAGCATTTTCTAACCACCCCTATCTCCTTAAATAATATTTCTACTCCCCTTTAGGATTGAGGTTTGGGTTTTAGAGGCAAACCCTGCATGTTTGAGGTTCATAGTCCAAGTGAATAATGGGGGAATTCAGCAGACCAAATTCTTAGCAGCCATAATGCACTGCCTGACCTTTGAATTTAGGTCATGTGGCTTAGAAGAACCAATATTGGGGGCTTTGTTATGTGCCAACTACCTCATTATAAAAGGTTGGGTTCTCAGCAGCCATTTTTCAATGTGCGTTAGAGTAGTGTATGGAGAGCTGACAGTCTGTGTAGGGAGGGTTAGTTGCTACATGACCCTGCACTATATATATTATTATTATATATTGCATTAAATTACTGTGATTGCAGTGTTGCAGGATACATAGATCTAAGTGCAGTATAAAAGTAACTGTTTAATAAAGATTAAAAGTAATGCACTTACAGGATATTTAAAAACATATTGCCTTTCACACATCAGATGGAAGTCCAATCTCAGCTGCTAATCCAAGATTGTTATAAGGATGGACAGCACATGGAGAGAGCAGAGTCCAGTCCAGAAACATTCCAGATCACCTGTGCAGGAAGACACAGATCTGATCCAATTGCTGAGCAGTGCTGTAGCTGGTTCTCCTCAAGGCGGGATCAGAGCTGCTGAGTACTTCCGGGTCATCAGGTGTCAGACTTTGCTAGGCAACACATTTCAGAGGTTCATCTCCTTTGTCAAGTCTAAGAGTGGAGTGGAGTGCGTCCTATAAACTATAAAAAAGAGGCAAGAAGAGAATTGATCAATCATTGGTGGAATGTTAGTGAGGGGCCACATGTATGTACAATACACATGGATGTAGATGCATTGCATGCATGTACAGTGCACAAACGTGCAAAATAATCTTTTCAGATTTGGGGAAAAAATATATTTTTAAATTTGGGGAAAAATAATAATAAGGAGGATGTAATGAGGGAATAATTATTGGCAATGTGGGCCTCATGTATGTACAGTAGGCATAGCTGTAAACACATGCGTGAACTACATGCAAAAGTGCAAAGGCGTATTGTATTATTCACATTTGAGGAAAAGATAAGGGGGACTTCATGAGTGAATCTTTATTGCATGTATCTAAGTGAATACCAATATGGAGAGCAACATGCGTGTACAATGCGCATGGATGCAAGTTATGTATGTGTATGTATGTGTTTGCATTGCACAAAAGTGTGTGTGCTTGAAATTTTAGTCAGAATAAGGAAAATTTAGTAAAGGACTTTCTGTAAATAGCAATATGGGGAGCACCATGTGTATATAATGCACATGGATGCTAATTCATGTGCATGCATGTACAATGCACAAAAGTGCAAATACATGTGCTATAATTTGCGAAAAAGTAGCAGGTGTGAGTATTTGACATAATCTGGGAATTTCTTGTCAGGTTCTACAGAATATTAGGTTGATACAGTGAGAGCACAAACTATCGAGAGTGCACAAAGTCGAATGTACAGAAAAAACACCAAGGGGTCTATTCACGAAACTGCCGAAGGATCTAGGCGTAGCTTCGGCCGATCCTTCGGCTAGCTTCGGCCCCAGGACCCCTTCGGTTCAGTAGAAACGAAGGGGTGCTGTACGGGCTATTCACTATAGCCCGTACAGCTCCCGGACGTAACCAGGGACACTGATCTCCAAACAGCTAACTCTCCCTGGCGCCCCGGGAGTCTCCTGCTCCCGACCGCCAAGGAGAGAAACACTGCTGTGTCTTTTTTTTTCTTTATTCTGACACGGAGCGATGTCAGAATAGAAAAAAATAAATAAATACATTTTTCCATTGAAATACATTGCTACATTTGGATAACCCTGATATTATCCAATCTACCTTTAGACCGAAATCCACCTTCTTTCTGGTACATTCCAAGGGCCCATTCATAGAAACATTTTATCATGTGGTCTATGCGGACCTTCTGGAAGCTTGCACAAAAGCAAAACATCATCACAACCTCACCTCAACAGAAAGCAAGGCATTAAAAGACCTAGAATCCAACCAGGAGATTGTAATTAAACAAGCTGACAAGGGAGAAGGGATTATAATCCAGGACCGCTCTGTCTACATCCATGAGGCCCGCAGGTTATTATCTGACCCCATCACCTATAAACCCCTCCCTACAGACCCTTTACCGGAATTTGCCGTAGAATTGGAAGAATTAGTAGGTCCAGCCCTCAAGAAGGGCATTATCAACAAAAAAGAAAAAAACTTCTTACAACCAAAACATCCCAGCACACCCTACTTCTATCATCTACCAAAAATCCATAAAGACAGTCTGAATCCTCCTGGACAACCCATCATTGCTAGTACCAACAGCTTAACTAATGGCCTTTCCAAATACATCGACCATTTCCTACAACCGATAGTCCTTTCATTACCATCCTACATCAAAGATTCCAGCCATCTCATCAACATTCTGTCCACATACACTTGGGATCCCACATACAGCTGGGTTTCTCTTGATGTAAGCTCCCTATACACCTCCATTCCCCACAAAGTGGGCCTTAATGCCCTGGAATTTTTTCTAGGTCAATCCTCGATGAATTTCAATCAGGTCCAGTTTCTTCTGGACAGCACAAAATTCACGCTAACACATAATTACTTTGCCTTTTTGGGTAAATTCTACCTCCATACCCAGGGAACAGCCATGGGGGCCAACTACGCCCCAAGCTATGCCAATTTGACCAAGGGAAACTGGGAAGCCCTGCACATCTGGGCCAACAACCCCCACGCCAATAAACTCATCTTTTATGGCAGATATATCGATGATATTGTGATAACCAGAGAGTGTAGTGTACTTCGTGTCACACTGCAACAATAACAAGTTTGGTCTGACTTTCACCCATGAAGTCAACGAAACGAGACTTGTTTTCCTGGATTTAGAACTCCATTCGGCAGGACAAAACATCGTCACAAGTAACCATGTGAAACCCACCGGTGGTAACTCATAACTACATTATAACAGTTGCCATCATCCCCGTTGGAAGGATAATATCCCGAAGAGTCAGTTCTGCCGGTTGAGAAGGAACTGCACACTAAACACCGATTACATCACTTCCAGTCAACTGCTTTTTAAAAAATTCAGGGATAAGGACTATCCAGAAGATCTCATCACGAATGCATACTCCAAATATCTGGATCGGACTTCAACACCGGATGGAGAGAAGGACTCTGACACTATAACCAACAACAATAACGACATTAGATTCATCACCACCTTCAACAATAGCTTTAAAGCAATTCAGAAAGTAATCAACAAACACTGGCACATCCTACAGAAAGACCCCAAATTAGGCCCCAATTTACCTCCCAAACCCTCAATTAATTTCAGAAGAGCCCGGAACGTGAAGAACAAAGTCGGGCCGAGTCGAGCATTTCAGGCACCCAATACCACCACAAAAAGCTTCCTTTTTGATAATAGGGTAGGCACTTTTCAGTGCAAAAAGCCCAGGTGCCTCACATGTCAATTCATACAACATGGACAAACAAGTTTTTCAGATCACACCAAAAAAACCTACCGGATAAACCAATTCATCACCTGTTCCCATGACCATGTGGTGTATGGGCTCACATGCCCTTGTGGGTTGTTATATGTGGGGAGGACCATACGCCCACTGCGGGCAAGAATAGGGGATCATAGAAGGCTCATAGAAAGGGGCGACATTGAACACAGTGTCCCGAGACACTTCACCAAGAACCATTTCAAAAGAATCCAGGACCTCAGGGTATTTGCCATTGAGCAGATACCCACACATTTATCACCATCCGAAAGATTCCATCGCCTGTGCCACAGAGAGACTTTCTGGATCTACAAATTGAATACCCTGACACCCACAGGGCTGAATGAAGAATTAGACATCCACACCATCTTGTAGACTAACATCCCAACACACTTACAGTTTATCACACCACATACAACACATCAGTCCACTAATACTCCTTCTCTTTCTTTTTTCCCCCGGCGTGTTCTGAAAACAAATTTATGTATGCACGAATACCGCTTTAGTAAATTTGGGCATACATTAAATTCGTTATTTCGGATTCGGAGAAACCGCCGAATAAACTGATTTTCGTTGATTGCAGGTTCGTCCCAATCCGAATGCAGATGTCTAATTGGAAGACGACTTTCAGATCTCCACGAAAAGACAGGACAGACATGTGATCCTTATCCCCATTGATCTTGCTAGGAGCAATTTTATTTGCTATGTTTGGGGCTTTTCTAAAGATAACCTCAGGGCTCTTGGGTAGTTCCTAGTTTCTTGGCTTAGTATAGTATCCTGTTACAAAACGTGCCAGTTCTTTTTGAGGATTCTTTTGATGCGTCTATGCTGAGTGTTATATTTTGTTATAAACCTAATGCTGGTGTTACTTCCTCTATCTGGTCTGTGGCGTAACCTTTCTGCAAAAATCTTTTTTTGAGGACTTCACCTTGCATGATGTATTCACTCTGTAGTATGCAGTTATTTTTAACTCTGCAGAATTGGCTCTTGGAAATGTTTTTTTTTCCATTGTCCGTGATGACAGCTATGTTTGTGGAGGTAGGAATTCCCACTTGTGGGTTTAAAGTGGTTACTGGTAAGTATATTCCCTTGGTCATCATGGTACAGTTCCAGGTCTAGAAATATTAATGTTTGGGGATCTGCAACATGGGTGAAAGAAAGTCCAATATTGTTATTATTGCAGTGTTGTACAAATGATGTGTTGATACTATGATCGCCATTCCAGATGATGATGGTGTCATCTATGTAACCACCATAAAAAAATCTGAGACAGAAATGGGTTATTGCGCCAAATGTAGAGGTCTTTCCAGTAGCCCATAGTTAAATTGACTTAGCTAGGGGCATAATTAGCTGCCATGGCCATGCCCTGTAGATAGTAATCATCCAGGAATTTGAAGTAGTTATGTTCAAGCGTGAATTTAGTGCTGTTCAATATAAACTGTGCCTGTTTCAGGATCATATCTGTGAGCTGGATTAAATGATAATTAAGAGCGGTGAGACCTATGTGATGTGGAATAGAGATATAGAGAGAGCAGACACCTATTGAAAGCCAAAGATATGTGGATCTGCACGTATAATTTTTAAGGGCATCAATCAGCTAATTTGAATCCTTAATGTATGATGAGAGATTTATTACTGCTCTCTCCATGTGCCTTCCATCCCTTTAACAATCTTGGATCAGCAGCTGAGATCGGACTTCCATCTGATGTGTGACAGACAAGATGTTTTTAACCTTTATTAAACAGTTACTTAAAAACAAAATCATAAACTCTCATATTGGGTTGGACCACCTTTAGCTTTCATTATGGCATGCATTCACTGTAGCATTATTTCTTTAGGCTTATGTGATGTCACACCATTTATTTCCACCCAGAGTTGCATTCATTTTCACCCAGATCTTGTAGCGATGATGGGAGAGTCAGACCACTGCATAAAGTCTTCTCCAGCACATCTCAAAGATTCTGAATGTGGTTAAGGTCTGTGGTAGCAAATCCATGTGTGAAAAATGTGACATGCTTCCTAAAGCACTTTTTCACAAATTGAATATACGGTGAATCCTGGCATTGTCATCTTGGAATATGCAAAAAGGAAAGGAGTAGGCAGCCTCCCAGGCACACCTGCATTGAATTTATCAACTTCATTAATATGCTCACACTTGGAGACTCAAATAAATAGAGTTAGGACCACACTTTGCAGAGGTGCCTTGACGGTGGCTGTGTGGCTTCTACATATTTTTGGCCAAGGGTTTGTGCAACTAAAACCTCTGTTTTTAATGCATACTGTTGACAGGGTAATTTGTTTAGTTGCAGGCTAGCTGGCAGGTGCGCTGGGGATCTTTTCGTGTTTTGTATTATTATAATCTTGGAATACGCCCATGCCATCAAGGAAGAAAAAATTAATTCATGGAAAAACCAGGTCATTCAGTATATTCAGGCAGGTAGCTGACCTAATTGTTTGGGCACATAACGTTGCTAAACCTAGACCTGACCAACTGAAGCAACCCCAGATCATAACACTACCCCCACAGGTTTGTATAGTAGGCAATAAGTATGATGGATGCATCACTTCATCTGCCTCTGTTCTTACCCTGATTCTCCCATCATTCTAGAAGAGGGTAAATCTGGACTTGTCAGGCCACACACCTTTTTCTATTGCTCCAGAGTCCAATCTTTATGCTCTGTAGCAAATAAAAGCCTTTTTTCCCAATAGGCTCACTGATAAGTAGTTTTGTTAAGGCTACACATATGTTTAGTCCCAAACCCTTGAGTTCTCTTTTTTCCACCTACATTTCGTCCTCAAAGATGATGGTTTACCACTATCTTTACAGATTTTAATAGTGCATTGGACAGTTCGTAACCCAATTTCAGTACTTTCAGCAATCTCCTTATTTTTTTTCTTTGCTTAATGCAGGCCAATAATTTGAACTTTCTGAAACAGAGTTGCATCTTTTCCATCGCCACAGGATTTGTCTTCTGACATGGTTCTTTAAGAAATGAGAAGCTATTCACTGCATCAGTTAAAGGTTAAATAACTTGCTGCTAGAAGAAACATATTATTCACATCAGTTAATATTCAACGGCAGGCTCTTACCTATTTGCTAAGCTAAATCCAAGTGATTACATTTTTTTTTGGCCAGGCAGTGTATATAAGGTTATTATTAAAGCACCTAACAAACAACCGGCATGTATTTTTGGTGTGGCAGGAGATTTTAACCTCTCCAATCAGACTGTTTTACCAAAATGTTGAATCTGGATATTCAAGAAAACTTGAAAACAGTCAGAGATATAAAAATATCTCTGAGGTTTATGGCTCCTATCGCTCACCATATTTAGGGTGGGCTTATCATATGTCTCTGGTTTAAGTCCCAACATATAAGCTACTTATTAATAGGACAAAACTTTGGATAAAGATGGTGCAGATTTGGACTGAGGAAGCTTTATCTTCATTGCAGGATTACATGATTGTTTTAAGGACCCTGTGTGGGAAAGTTTTGAACATTCAGATGTTTAACATTATACTTCTGTGGTATTATTGTATATAACATTTTGTATTGGGAATACGTAATCGGAAAAACAGCTAAAAGAGGTTTTATTTCGTTCAGAGACCCTGGTTCAGTAATGAAGTGTGTGTTCAAATGAGAGCTCAGGCTGCAGCATTAAGATTGAGGAATAGGGAGGGATATAGAAAAGCTAGGGCTGATTTGGATAAAAGAATTAAGATTGCTAAAATGGATTAAAAACAAAGTGTTGTGCCACATAGCAGGATATTGAGAATATCACTGATTACAAAGTAGCAATAATGTTTCTTTGGTTGGTACTTCTTTATCAGATTAACCTAATACATTTTTTATGATTTTAATAGTTTTCACATAAATACAATTGTATCTACTGATTTAGTGGTCACACAGGGGACAGGGGGATGTGGCAGATTCTGGAGTGTGTAAGACTCCTAACAGTCACCCATATAACCACTAGAAAGCCAAGAGACAAAATACATGTAAACAGATTCCCAGTGACTATAATTGCCGGCAGTCTGCATACAAATCAATGTTGCTGCAGATGTAGTACTTTTATCTGTAGCAGGGAAAGGGGTAAACCATTTCATTTTAAGAATTGGTGTGTTTTTTATGTTGCCTTGGAAGTTGCATTAAAAGCCCTTTACTCACGTAATGATATATTTTTTTAACATTTGTTTTGCTTTGTTAAATGCCCCCAATGGCAGTGCCCAGCTCCCCATGCTCTTTTTGGACAACAGCTTGCCTATTAGCCTTGACAATGTTGTGGAAATTTTATTATACGGAATTATGTGGACATTTTTATTCTAGGATGTGTGTGTTTTATAGGTTGTCATCTGTCTCCCTGTGTCGGATGTAACCGGGGAACGCTCTAGCAGAGCCTACTTGGGTTGAATCGGGACCAGCAGTAAGACCGTCAGTGTGAAAACCTTCTCATGGGCTTGGAGACGTGTTCGCAGTGTGTGGAGGCGTTTGCCGGTTTCTGAGTACTAAGTGCAATGCGCTGGGCTCCTTGCCCTCAAACTTCAGTACACATTAGCGAAGCGGAGTCCGTAACGAGATGCGTATTATATCTCTATTGCGGACTGCGCTATCCCTTTTGGATACATATCTGCTTTTATAAGAAGACATCGATATATGCCTTGTCCGTATACTGGTACCGTATATAGATAACCGCATCAGCAATGTCTCTTCAGATAGTCTCAAACCTATCCGAACAAGTAGAATGATCTTATTAGATACTGGTCACTCTGAGCAGTATTGAGTGGGGTCCATGGTGACGATGATGGGGGATGGGCAACCACATGGCCGGTCGGGGACAATGGACATGACTCATCCTTCCTTGTTACAGGGATAAGGTGTGTGCATTTCCCTGTTCAGCCATCTTGGTGTAGTCCCCTTTTTTTCCTTTTTGATATGTACCTGTATTTCTGGGCTGACTGGCTAATGTTGTAAAGCCGTCTCCCACTGGGTGTCGTCCTTTGGCCTTAATAAAATTAAGGAGTTCGGGTCAGCTTGGCCCTTTTTTCTACTGACTCCAGCTTGAAGCAGCATCGTGTCTGACTCTCTCTGGTGCTAAAGAAGTACTTCATCCCTTATACAGAAAGAGCTGAATGCAGCGTGGTTTTATCAGCAACCGGATTGTTTGTGCTGGGCGCATTTTAATATCAAACGTGGTATTAGTGCACCGGAGATTGCTGCGCAAAGTCCAACCAAAAATATCCATAATAACAATGGACAAACAGCCAATGGCCAAAATTTAGTACAAAGATTTGACCCCGTTAGAATTAAACAGGTTTTGTTGCTAAGTCCTGGAAAAACATTGATAATAAAATTATGTTGCTTATATATATATATATTTTTTTATATATATATATGTATTTATTTATATTAGATTACTAATATATGTTCAAAGACATAGGCATTCAGCAATACAGCTCCTACTGTGTCCTGACTAAGATTGTTTTACTAATGTGCAGCTGGACTATTGTATATAAACTATACATATTGTAATGAAAATGTATTTGTGTTTCTTTTTTTTTTTAATGTACATGTTGTTTATTTGTCTTTTAATTGTATTTAATACTCAGCTTTCCCTGAACTTCCTGGTTGTAGGGGGGGGGGAGCAGAGGAGTCATAGGCTTCTTGTGCTGTCAGTCAAACTGTGACAGTGAAAGTGGGGGGCATGGCTTGCCGCAGTATGTGTGTGTCCATGGATGCACTGCTCACCTTTGTCTCCTCAGCAGCTGGCTAGCTGATGAAGAGGGGTGCAGGCTAGTGGTTTGGCTACAACTAGAGAATGAGGAAATAAAAGAAGAAAAAAGGCAATTCAAGTACGTTTGGCCCTCATAATCATAAAAATAAAAAAATTAGGGTTTTAACTACCTCCGGGTTAGCCGTAGTAAAAAAACGGCCATCTGGGAGCTCTCTAGATCTGAGCAGGCGTCTTTAGACGTCCGCTCAGACACGCCCCCTTTTATATATCGGGAAATGCCCTATATATAAAAACAGGCAGCGATGCCTGTTAACATACAAGCTCTACAGCCGGCGGATCACTTGTATGGGGTAACAATCGGTGCCACCCCCCGCGGTCCCCCCGCCATTGTCCCGCTGATCCCGGGCTTCGATGTGCCCGGTGTGAGCCCGGGATCAGCATGGCGCCTGTGTCAGAGGGAAATCGTTACACGAGCTCCCTCCGGTCCCCTCTCCTTATATATATTACATCACTTCCGCATTCATGTGTCACTTTCCAGCTTCAGAAGCTGGAAAGAAGCTGACGGAGCAGATCTGTGCTTCATCAGCTTCTTTTGGGGGGTCCTAGGCGACATTAGGGGTCTTGGAGACCCCTGATGTCTCCATAAAGAGGACCTGTCACATATTTTGCTATCACATAGGGGGGTTTTATTAGCCCCCGTATGTGATAGCAATAAAGTTTAGTGGAAAAAAAAATAGGAAAAAAAAATTAAAGTCCCCCCAAAGTTTAAAGTTACACATAAAAAAGAATAAAACAAATATTTTTTTTTAAAGTCCCCACCCATACATACACGCATGCAAACATGCGTCGGGGGCGCATCCGTGCAAAAAAGACGAATGCGCCCTTTACGCCGCACATGTTACATATCGCCGCAAACGTCGGAGTGAGAGCAATAATTCTAGGGCCATCAATCACTGATAACACTAAACTGATGAGCGGTAAAAACTTTTAAAGTGTCGCCTATGGCCAATTTTGGGTATGGTAGTTTTCTGCAATTTCACGGGTGCACGCAACTTTAAAGCTTGACATGTTTGGTGTCTATTTACCCGATGTGACCCTGACTTTTATATTTTACCAAAAAACTGGGTAATAATAAATGTTTCATAACATAATGTAAAAAAAAACGTTTTTTTCCCCAAAAAATTTCAGTAATTTTTCCTAATTATAGTAAAAAATAAAACCCATAGTAGTGATTAAATACCACCAAAAGAAAGCTCTATGTATCCCCAAAAAATGGTATAAAATTCATTTCAGTACAGCGTTGCATGAAGGAATAAACGTCAGTCAAAGTACCGCAGCACTGAATACTGAAAAATGGCCTGGACAGGAAGGGGGTCTAAACATCTGGTCTTCAAGCAGTTAATATCACTTTAGTCTGTGTCTACAGGATTTCAGTGCAAGTGTTAAGTTGTGCTTCAAGGTTTCATAATTGCTCGACTTGTCTTGAGTATTTTAGAGGTGCTTGTTTCCATAGGGACATACAGCATGTACAGTGAGGTGTACAATTAGTTCAGCCATCAGCCTTCTCTTTTTGCCACTAATTTACTATTAATATCTATCCTATATGGGTTTAAGATGAATAGGTCTACAAATTGATTTCTAATAGGAATCTGGTTTGGCATGTCTTTCTTCGAGTATAGCAGTTGTAGACTGGAATAGTAAAGGGAGAACCACTTTGGGGCAGGGACTTGAGCTAAGTGCAACTGAGATAAGTGATAAGTAAAAACAGGTATGGTGAATAGTGTTTCTCTACTATTCATTTAGATTTCAAAGATAAGATTGCTTTTCCATTGTTATAAGCCAGATCATCCTACTCATGCTAAGGACATAGTGATTTGTAGACAAGCCGGCAAAATATTTTTTTCTCTTTTGTTCCCTTTGTATTTTTCATTATTTCGTTTTTTGGGATTTGGTTCCAAAAGTCAAATTGTTTCGGGATTTCGGATTCATCCGAATCCAAATTTTCATTAATTTGAGATGAGTTAAAGGGTATTTACAAACAAAAATTAGTTGCAGAAAAGTGACATTAACAGGGTTATTCACAAAAGGGTGAAGAGTTTGGAGAAGGCAAGAGAATTGAACAATACAGGCCAAAATAGCTGATGTGGAAAAACACTCCAATTCAGCTCACTTTCCAGTTCAGCTATGTTGTCCTACATTGTTCACTTCTCCTGCCTTTTCCAAACTCTTCATCCGTTTGTGAAAAACTCTGTGAATGTTTACTTTTTTCTTTTTAACATTTGACAGTCCACAGAGACAATAAAAAACAGCATGTGGTTCCCCTACCCCAATTCATACAAGACCCTTTAGGTGTCTTTACCAAGTAATTACAGACCTGTAAGCTTAACTTCAACAGTTGGGAAGATACTTGAAGGTTTGATCAACGATCACATGCACATGTTTTTACGTGAAAATAATATTATAAGCAATAGTCAGCATGGATGCACAAAAGACAGAAGTTGTCAAACAAATCTACTTTCTTTTTATGATGAAATGAGCAATAAATTAGACAAAGGAATGGCTGTGGCTATAGTATACTTGGGGGTCTATTCACGAAGCTGCCGAAGGATCTAGCCGTAGCTTCGGCCGATCCTTCGGCTAGCTTCGGCCCCAGGACCCCTTCGGTTCAGTAGAATCGAAGGGGTGCTGTACAGGCTATTCACTATAGCCCGTACAGCTCCCGAACGTGGCTGAGCGGCTCAGTCGAGCCGAACGCACATGCATCGGCTCGGCTGAGCCG